>NC_092077.1:6787500-6890000 GCF_039877785.1 Chaetodon trifascialis | reverse complement strand
ATGTTTGGTTGGTGAATCCAAACACGCAGCTGGAGATGGCAGGGTGATGGGAGAGCGAGCTGAAGATGACACACACGTACAAGCTGTGGTATCAGTGACAGTGTAGAACGCAGGTGATTATCCACATGCGAAGACACCGACCACAGCTTTGAAATGCACTCAGCACTCAATGCTACAGTCGCCACGCCCAACAACATAAAAACAAATGTGACGAGACTTCTAAGGACGGCAGGTCGTCTTACACAAGGGAGGAACAGGACTTTAACCTCCCTCCTCCCTCTGTTATCACCTCTCTCTCTGTTTTATGGCTTTCCATCGTGCATCCTCTTTCTCACGCCCCACCACTCCCATGAACACAGTCTCCAAATCCATTCACCCCGAGGCCTTTGGGAACAGGTGTTCACGCCCTGAGGTGCCCTATTTTGTGCGTGTTTGTGCATGTGCGTCCTGCTCACACCGTCCAACAGTGGCCTGTGCTCTTTCTCTGTCTGTGCCAAACCATGTGGGACATCCCACAGCCAGAGACGAAGATGCAACATTTCCCATGAATTCATTACATCAGACATTTGCTGGCCAAAGAATATATTTGTGGCTCCTTCGGGTGCTGTTATGCACAAAGCTTGATTAAACCTGGCATTTCTGACTGCTTGAGTCCATGTAAACAGATCATTTCCAACATGGGTTGCATGTTCATATATCATACACAACATCTTTAAAGCTGCAGTAGGTAAGATCGAGAAGAGAGACTTAGCCTGAAAATTTGAACCAACACAAGTTCACGTCACTCCCCCTTCTTCTCCACTGCACTCACGCCTGCCTCCAAGCCCCTCCTCCCTGCGGTGTCTGTGCGGATGCCGTGATAACCAGTAACGTTGGCCTTAGCATTGGAAACAAGCTAACTCTGCCCAGCCGCTACATCACAGTCGCTAACATACCGTACGCGCTGCGGAGTGTTACTGTAACAATCACCATATTAGCTTCATTTATTTATTTATTTATTTGTTGTCTTAGCCACATATGCTGTTGTTGGCAGCAGCGTTATGGGCAGTTTCTCCTTTGTGGGTGGCTGTTGCTCCGCCTTAGCTTTCATTAGCCTCCTGACACCGCTCACAGAGCTGTTTGATCGGCAGCCGGCAGCATGAGCGGAGGGAGGGGGCGGTTCGCAGCATGTGTGAGTAGTGATTGACAGATGTCAGACACTCCCTCAGACGCTCCTCTGGCTCTGATTGGTTGTTTTGTGTCAGGCACGGTGGATTCTTGCAAATCGCAGTAGAAGCAGTAGGTGGGACCAGTGGAGCCGTTTTTTTTCTCACAGATTACATGTTTCAAGTACTGCTGCATAGGGACAGTTTTAGCAAATATGACTAGAAATTACTTTTACACAAGTTACCTACTGCAGCTTTAAGTCTACAGGTGGGTGTCGGTTCATATTTTTCTATTTCCAGACAGAAATGAAATCATTTTTTGACACCATCAATGAGAAAAATAAATATGCCAGCTAGCTTAGCTTTGCTCAAAGACAAGAAACACTGGACAACAGAAATCTTTCACCAAATAACTCTAAATCTCACTGACTAACACGATATATATCCCATCTGTTAAATCCTTACAAACAAAAAACCCCCTAAGTGTAAAAACGACACATTGTGGTTTTACAGGGGTGCCAGACTATTTCTTGGCCAGGTGCAGTGACTTCCTGGAGTCCTCTCATCACCATGAGGTTGCCTGGCAACCAGCGGATTGTACAGACAGACGGAAAGAAAGTGAACAAGTGCGCTTCCCAAAATATCTCTTGAAATACTTTCGAGTGTTTGCAGCCGGGAGCAAAAGTCTGAATTCACTGGTGAATTCACGTATTTGTACTCTGCTCTTTGGACGCCACTGATCACATCTGGACCAGCTGACTCCTCTTTCTCTTCCCCTGCAGCTGACGATCAAGATGCACGGTGGAACAGATTTCCTATTTCTTGCCTCACTGCAACGCCGCCATATCCCTGAGGGACGACCGTTTTACTGTTCACTGGTTGGATCTAGTTTCTATCTTCGACGCCTTGTGCTCACGTGTGTTGCTGTCAGTCACAGTAGAATTGCACTCTAAACTCCTCATCCTCGCGTTTTCTGTTGATAACGTTGGAGTTCTGCAGGTCCTTAGCCTGTTCAGCCACGGCTGCTATCACTGCTCATGTAGGAGTGTTGTGTTAATCTGACTAGAGCAGATTATTAGTGCGTGTGCAAACGCACCTACCAGCCATACTGACCTCGAATTGATCCAACCTTTCAGATAATGATGGATGAAGACGCTTACTGGTGCTAATATGCTGAGGAGCTTGAGAAATATAAAACCTCAGGGGAGTATTGGGAACCTCTGTCCATTACCGCAGCACTTGTGAATTAATTAGAAACGGCCAAATTAAGAAGCAAGAAGGCCAGACTAATGCTTCTCTCTGGGCTTTGCGAGTGGTCCCCATTTGGTGACTGTTTCCTGTGAACTTTCGACGCACTTTCCTGGCACTGATTACAGATAACGCCTGTCTGTGAGGCAATGATTAACCCGGTGGGAAGAAAGAGGGATAATTAGAGATTCTTACTTGAGATTAAAAAGGAAACTCACTTTTAGGCAGAGACTGGAATTTAAAGTAAGACGAGGCAGCGCTGGTAAGAGAGGGCGACTGGAACGAGGTCTGTCTCTAAAGCCCAGAGCTCACAGGTTCAAATCCAATAAGAGCCAGACAACATCTTCTATAAACTGACGGTGAAATGAGTCAAATTCAGCTGCAGGTAAAAGAAAAAATTCATTGTTAAGATTACGTGAGATGGCGAGATGATTCAGAAATTGTCTTGGAAGAAACAGGCAGATGGTGAGAGTTGTGTGGGATGTGATGTACTGAACAGCAGAGTGTCAACTACAGCTGACTGGACTTGGCACAAACACTGGACCACTTATTTGCACTTATCATTTGACATCTTAGAATTGTTTTTAGAGCTCCAACACGATATGAGAGACATTTTACAATCGGAGCAACTTAACTTAGCAGGCTATAATAATTGAATAATAATTCTCAAGTCTACCACTTAAGCTTCTCAGCACATCTTATTACTGCATTAAGTAAGTAAGCTAAAGATGCTAAAGAGCATAGGTGTCATTACAGTATTATTCAGGGCGTCAGTCACACATCAACTTTTTTAAACATGACTAACCATCAGCAATTTGTCATTCTGTAAATGAATACATGCATATAATGCTACTTTTGAATATGGTATGAAGTGAAAAAAATAATTTATATAGCAAAGTGTTACGGTTCTTTCATAACATTAGCATATAATTTCTCCTAATGTCATTTGGCCCATTTTACCACCTCTGTTCAGAGACAATAAAGAGAAAACAGAGTGAAACACCACCGCTGTGTTCATTCCGTCGCTTGTGTGTGTGTGTGTGTGTGTGTGTGTGTGTGTGTGTGTGTGTGTGTGTGTGTGTGTGTGTGTGTGTGAGATGATGATGAATATTTCAGCATCTTCGCTGTCAAACGACACCACCTGAGTTTACAGTGAGTGCACATCGTCACATGAGGGAAAGTGACTTCATGAATGAACTGCAGGTGTGTTTATTTTTATGTGTGACCTCTGTGTGTGTGCGTAATTCCTGTCTGCTGCTGCTCTAACAATGCCACCGGTTAATCTCCAGATTATGAGTCACCCGACTCAACCCTCCACACACATGCACGCACACACACACGGCAAAGCGTGATGCGATGGTTTATCCTGGGGGCAATTGTACAGGGCATGATGCCAAAACATACAGAAATAATGATAGTGTGTGTGTACGCACAGTGTACATAGAGACAAACCTGATCATTACAGCAGACACACACAGTTAACCAAACAAAACATCCCTTCTGACACCCAATCACATTGGTAGAAAATGACTCCACACACACACCCAGGCAAATATCAGAAAGTGGCTTTGTTGTACTGTAAAATGAAACACACACGCCAGCAGGCTGACGGATGTGTTTGATGTAGCATGACCTAATTTTGTCACTTTTTAGAACAAAAAAAAAATATATGTGTGTGTCTGTGAGTGCGTGTGTGTGAGAGAGAGAGGGGGGGGGGGGGGAGAGAGAGAGAGAGAGAGAGAGAGAGAGAGAGAGAGAGACAATGAACTCACACCACTCCACATTCCTTGCATGGCTCACATAACTTTCCTCATCACTGTGTGTGTGTGTGTGTGTGTGTGTGTGTGTGTGTATGTGTGTGTGTGTGTGTGTGTGTGTGTGTGTGTGTGTGTGTGTGTGTGTGTGTGTGTTCTTGCTGCACCCCACCCACACTAATTGTACTCACTCTGAAGCCATACAATTAGCCAGACCCAAAAAAACCCCAATAATTACTACTTCACCTACATGATGCCCACCCTGTGGCAGTGCAGTGGCAGGGTAACATTTCCCATCAGCCCCAAAGGCTGTTAGCAAGTCCACCTCTCAGATTTATCTACATTCTACTGCTTTTTATATTTTCTGTACTTCTGCAGGTGAAACAATAAATGATGCACCAACAGAACACTGAGTATTTCTTACCAACAAAGAAGAGATGAGGAGGAAGAGCTCACCGAGCTAAGAAAGGTCCTCCACTGTGTGTGTACACACATGGGCATACAAACACACACATGTACACAGAAAAAAGTGATTGGACAAATACAAACACACATCGAAATACGAGGGAGCGCACATGCAAAGAAAACCATGCAAAACAGACAAACACAAAGAGAGGTGCACATGTAGACACACACACACAGAAACACGCACATACATACACAGACATACACACCTACGTCTCTGATCAATAAAACATTGCACAAGTTGGAGTTATATAAACGGGAAAGAGAGAGAGAACGAGAGAGATAGCAAGCTGCCTGGTTGTCAATAGCAACAGTGTTCTGCAGTCAGCTCTCCTGCAAAGCATGGTGGGATATCACCATGCTTTGCACCACAGATAATGATTTTGTGTCATCCTATGTGCAGATCCAGTTTATAATACAGATGAATGCGTATTATACTTTAAAATGGATAGCTTTAGCTAAGGCATGCTAACCATCATCTTTCAGCGATGTGACCTCAAACGTTCTGCTTCATCCACAGTCACGCTTGATTCTGACAGGCACTCCAGCTTTACACAAGTTAGCCACCTGCTCTGTTTCACTCTAACTTCTGCTCACGCTCCTCTGCTCCGACAGGAAGCTTCGAACCAATCACTGATACTCACTACAGTCCAGTCACATGGCATTTCCATTTCTCAAACCGAAACTCAACACATTTCAAAACTTAACTCTGCCATGAGACAACTCAATTTGCTATATCTGCTCTTACCGGTCGGCCCCAGGGGGAAAAGCCAGAGAGGGAGCACAAGTGTGTGTATGTGAGTGTGTACATGTATTCACAGTACAGTGTCTCGTGTTCCTGCTGTATGCGACATAATGCAGAGACAGATCAATACAAGCGCTGCTATATGGCCCACAGACATCGGGAGGGGGCTGTCGGGGTAATTACTTCGTCCTCTGGGGGTGTATCACTCTCACAGCCAACAGCCTAGATCTGAATGTGGGTCAATACACACACACACACACACGCACGCACACACGCACGCGCACGCACGCGCGCACACACACACACACACACACACACACACACACACACACACACACACACACACACACACACACACACACGAGTGGCCAGTTGTTCCAGATGTAGGATGGTGGAAGTAAATCCAGGTCAAACAGGAAGTGGACAAGAGCCTAAAAGCATCACAGATACTTGACTGCAGAAACTGATGATTTTAGGTGGTCAATATAATCGGTTGTTATCTGCTGTTGATTCACAGAGTGATGATATGATGCTATCGTATTATCAAGAGTGACAGATGCACTGCACGCACCAGGAACAATTTCAACATTTGACTTTTAATCTGATAAAATGAAACATTTTGACGTTTGGGGGAGTTTAAATGCCAGTTAATCATTTTTTTTCATTGCCTTTGTTAAATCTAGTTTTACTATTTAACCTAATATCTCACTGCTTCCAGGGTGGCAACTGGATGGTGCGTTCAAGTTGCGTTGGATTTACTGGCTGCAAAAATCACGTGTTTTTAATATAAGCAGATGCTTGTATCTGAAAGTGGAACATTGTCAGCGTAAAAAAGAATAACTGTGCTACTTTAAATGTGACAGGAAAGTCAATGGACTTATAAAACACATGTGAATAAGCAGGCTAGTGTATAGTCTGGTGTTGGCAACGTGAGTCTGTGGTTGCAGAGACACACTTTAACGTCTTGAGCTGCTACATGTTGATTTTTCAGTAGGTTTGTGGTAATTCCGGAGATTTGTCAGGGACTGAAGTTAATTGATTGGCCTGAATCACACTAAAATGTAGGAATGATCCTCCGCGTTAACTTCAATGTAAACGCTGTCCGTATGGCATTTTGTCATTCCTGCAGTTTGTTTGTTTCTTCTGTAATTTCCTTCCAACATTTACAATAGGGTTCCTGTCGCTGGAGGGGGGGCCTGGCTGCCGATACATACGTTTAATTAACAGACCAGAATCACGAAATACGATATTTTTGCTTAAAATATGTGCGAACATAGCAGTCAGTGTTGTAAATGTTAAAACGGAAGGCAGCTATAAAATATGAAATAAAGCTGAAGTCTGGCTGAATTATTCTTCAGCTGCCGTTTCCTCTGTGTTGTCATTTCCACACACCACTGTTCAATCTTCGTCCTAAGCGCCCGGACGAAACGTAACGTCACAGAGTCCAATATCGGACAGACTGTTTGTTGTCAAGAATTGACATTTGAACAGATTTACCTGAAAATGATGATTTCCGTCGTTTCGAGCCGACCCTCCGGAGCAGCCAGGCCCGGATGCCCTCCTCCGCTTTATCCGCCCACTGAAGTAGCCTGAAACACGGCTCCGTCTGTGTTCGGTTTCGGTTCCAAACACTCAGATAGAGAAGAAATAATTCCCGAAACACACAGAAAGATATGAGGGGAGTGAGGACGGAGGGCTAGAGACCGAAGCCCAAAAATGTCGTTTGTGTGGCGGTGAAAGCAGTTTAAAGAGGCTGGAGGAGGATCTGCTGTCGACACAGGAGACGGGAGGGGTGCAAGCTAGGTGCCATCAAGTACCACACGGTGAACCATATGGTGATTTCCTGTAATATTTCAAAATAAAACATTCGGAACGAACATTTGTCATTTTTTGGCACAACTTTCAAAATAAAAGCGCCAAAAGTGTGTCAATTAAAAGTGATAAAAATAACAAATTTCATTCTACAATATACAGATAGCCAAGAGAGGCAGATGTATACACATACTCTTACGGTCGTGGTTTAACACAGTAATCATATGAGATGTCCAACTGAAGAGGAAAGTCAACTTATTTCCGCTCTAATGCTAGAAAATTGTCGTTAATTGACGAAGCTCAGAGGAGCGGTAGGAAATGCAGATAAACGAAACAATGGTATCTTTATTTGAATAGCTTTCCTCTCCGCTCTTTCTTCTAAGTCATTCGCTTATAACATTGTAACACTGTGGCTTTTCAGCGGTTTAACACCGCAAAACTGTAGTTAAGTTTCAAATGCACAGGTATATGCTTAAAAGACAATTAACAAAGTTAATAATATTTATGATATTACAAAAATAATTGTTCGTCTTTGTTAAAGGTTCAAAAATGCCTACCATCTCACATCACATAGTTCACTTTTGCCAGAATATAAATGATAAAAATGATTTGCTCTGAAACAATCCTCGAAATTATTACACAATGGTTTAGTTGCTGTTAATTTTTATAGCAACATTCCAACATGAACCTTAGACTGTGTGTAGACTGAGTTAATGTTAAGTGGAAGAGGTGATTGCGTCATCAGAAAGTTGTAAATATCTCATTTTCAAAGGATGAATTTTGATATCATTAACCGCATCTGTGAGACAAGCAGAAACAGAAAAATGTGGCTTTGGGATTGGACAATCAACCGTGAACGAGAACAAAGTTTAATTCTTGGTCATGTGGCGCCACCTGCTGGATAAAACCTGCAGTGACTATAATTCATTTTATCCTATTGATGAACATCGGTAATACAGGGTATAAACAGAAGCAGTGTTACAAGTAAATTTAAACAAAGATGATTATTGATATCACTTGAATTATCAAAAATATTGTTCCTGTCTCATACGGTTGCGATATCTCTCCAGTATAACTTGAAACCCTATTATCAGATATTTCCTCATAACAGAATGACATGTCCTGTCTGGAAACATGCTTTATGTTTTTCCTCAGAGTGATCAGCTTGTACAGATCTTTATGAGGAGCTGCTCACACTGTACTGACAGTGTGTGTGTGTGTGTGTGTGTGTGTGTGTGTGTGTGTGTGTGTGTGTGTGTGTGTGTGTGTGTGTGTGTGTGTGTGAGTGTGTTCATCACTGCCCTTCACTCCCGTCAGACACGCAGTGTGCAGGTTCACAACGACACACAGCCTGACTGGGAAATGTCTCGGGCCGCGGAAAGACTCAGACTGCTGATCAATCATCTTGATCGATCGCCCGCTGCTATCGTATCCTTTAATTCTGCGTTGTTGTGAAGCTCCACAGAGCGGCACAGGCGGATCCGCTAGCCGACGGCTGCGCATCTATTGGCGGACAGCTTCGTTGGGCTAGGCCGGGGTCCCGCTGTGGACGATAGGCCTTCGGGAAAGCGAGGATATAGAGGTTTATTCTAACGTTATTATTGCTTATGAATGCCTTAATAACGTGGATGAATTTGGTTCTTTATAGTCGGCACAGTCGCACCGTTGCTTTGAAAGCCGCCGCTATTGCTACTGAAGCAGTTGTATAACTTGCACGGTAACTCGTTGAAGGGTTAAAGTCGAACAATTTTAGAGTTTTAGTAACAAAAGCTTGCTAAATCTATTTGAATATTTGCGTGAATGTTATGCAGGTATGTTCCAAACAGTATTTCTGTCTATACCTACTGAGCGGATATACTCGCTCACCATATCGCAGAAAGCTGGTGTTTGTTGTCCTAAGGGCTTTTCCGTAAACAGCTGCGAAAGATGTGAGAGCGTGACCCAGCCACATGAGAGGTGGTTTAATGCCAATATGTTTATAAAGGAGTAAGATATTGACATAATTAGGCAGTAGGCCACTGATAATGGTGATTTTCATTATGGGCTTTTTCAACAGCTGGAAATAGGAAAATAGGTCATGATGTGCTGAGGTTTTTATTATTTTTCTGCAAACTCAAAGGTGTGAAATGTTTGGTGCTTTCGACTTGATCTAAACTGTGAAACCTCTGTCTGAACGACCTCTCCAAGACATCCCAAAACTGGGATATTAAGGCTTTGACACTGCTCAGATTTGTGAAGCGATACAACCTGCTCAGCGTCTGTTGCTGAGACATTGTCACTGCTTTCTTAGTCTCCTCCTTGACTGACCGTCTTCAGAGAGCTGCACCAACATCTGCTCATACCTTCGCTTCCGGTCACCCACACAGACTGAGGTAAGGACACCATCTTCATTTTAAGCTAACATTGTAATTCCAGCTCAGCATTTGGCAGCCTCAACAGATCCCTCAGGCTGAAGGTTTATATGTACAATTACACAATCCATATTTAGCCCTCACCTTTGACACAGTTCTCCAGCGATCCCTTAGGCCCCCTCATATGTCCCACTTTTCTACTCCACTGTAATAGCTGGGGGTGCATTCAGTGTCATTTATTCAGGAGACAACTAAACCCAGGCTTATTTTTAAGCTAGTTTTGTGGCATTCCAACTAAATATTAAAGCACTGACATGTGGTGATGTTGTGTGTGGTCTTTTTTTTTTGGTAGATACACTCTTGATACCGACCTGCTGACCCCAGAGCAGCGACTCTCCTATGAGGAAAATGGCTTCGTCGTCATCAAGAATCTGGTGTCTGAAGAGGACATCAACAGGTTCAGGTGAGCATCGGAAACCCTGCAAAGACAAAAAAAAAAAAATTTTATCGGAGCGTCTCAGCATAAAGACACCACAGCAGCAAACTCAGTAAACATAAATGCCTCTAAAGACAATGGTATTGAATATTTGTACCAAAATGACTTTCAGTTTGTTTTTTTATGGATCTGAATATGATCTATGTGTGTTCTACAGGGAGGAGTTTGAGCGGATCTGTCGACAGGAAGTGAAGGTTCCTGGTCTGGTAGTGATGAGGGACTTAGCGATCATTAAGTCAGAATTCGTTCCGGATCAAAAAGCGGTCTCCAAACTCCAGGACTTCCAGGAGGATCCTGAACTGTTCCGGTACTGCGCCTTACCACAGGTAAAACACACACGAGCAGCTCAAAACAGGTCCTTGTTTTAATCTGTTGGCTTTAAACTTTTTTTTTTATGAACAAACTATTGTTTTATTCTGAAAAGCAGCTTTGCTTGATATCATTTAAACCTGGACACTGTTGGACAAAAATTCGTCTATGTTTTTCTATGTCAGATTCTCAAGTATGTGGAGTGTTTCACTGGACCCAACATCATGGCCATGCACACGATGCTGATCAACAAACCTCCTGATGCAGGTACGGAGAAATTAAATAATATTTACAAGCAGCTGGTTAACGTTCGTAGGTTTGGTTTTCATCTGGAAACACTTGGACGACCTCAGCAGCTGTTGTATTAAAGGATTCATCTTTCTTTTCAAATCAATCATCAATAACCAATCATCCTCACTTAAAGGTAACCTGTGCAGTCTTTGGCCACTAGTTCCTCTGTGGAGCAGCGCTTAATGAACAGGTGCCTGTTTTGTTGTCTTGCTGCCGCTTTCATGCTATTCTGAGCAACAGGTGTCATGAGATGTCTCTCCCTTTGTCTCAGGTAAGAAGACGTCTCGTCACCCGATGCATCAGGATCTGCACTACTTCCCGTTCCGCCCAGCAGACAGGATCGTCTGCGCCTGGACGGCGATGGAGAAGGTGAACCGGCAGAACGGCTGCCTGGTCGTCCTGCCGGGAACACACACCGGCACCCTGCTTGAGCACGACTACCCCGAGTGGGAGGTATAAACACAAACACACAGGAGGCACGATTGCAACTGCGCGGAAGTATACTCACATATACACACTGTCTTGTGGGTCCTCAGGGTGGCGTAAACAAGATGTACCATGGAGTGCGTGGCTACAACCCGCACCACCCCAGGGTGCACCTGGAGATGGAGAAGGGCGACACCGTCTTCTTCCATCCACTGCTGATCCACGGCTCTGGCATGAATCAGACGCAGGGCTTCCGCAAGGTACCCATAATCCATCTGGGAAATCATAGTAATAGACGTGATGCAAACACACGCGGTGAATTATATTATCAATTTAAAGATGTGAACGTGTGTGTGTGTGTGTGTGTGTGTGTGTGTGTGTGTGTGTGTGTGTGTGTGTGTGTGTTTCCAGGCCATCTCCTGCCACTATGCCAGCGCTGACTGCTATTACATCGACGTGAAGGGAACCACACAGGAGAACATTGAGAAAGAGGTGATGGAGATCGCGGCCAGGAAATACGCTATGGGCGACAAATTGACCCTCAAGGTCAGACATTCACATGACATTCCTGTTTTTAGGACCATTGCATTTGACAACATGATGTAATATGCAAAAGGATGAAAGTGTGAAATTTTTGTTTGCACACACACAGTGCAGTCAGACAGAGCATGAGAGCAGATATATGAGAATGAATGGCAGTGTGTATGTTATTGATTTTCGGCTTGCAGGCATACACTTTAAAGCTTTGTGCAATGAAAGCCTCTGATTTGTTTTGTTGAAGTGACCCTTTAACTGTGCTCCCCCAAACAGGATACGTGGGCTTTCCGAGGCCGCCTGGTGCAAGGAAAGAGGATTTCACTGTAAAGACACCACAGGAGTGCTGCATAAAATTACAGGGTGACTAATCACGGTGCTGGAATAAGAGAAGATTGATGGTGATTGGATAAGAAGCAACAGGGCATGTTCACACTGGCGCAGAAAGTGTTCGAGGCTTTCTTTGACTGCTCTGTAAAGCCATCATTAAGACGTTCATATACAGTCCCTAATTTCCCTTCATGATGGAGGAGTGTAATTTTTATTTTGCCTCAGAGTTTGTCCTCATTGTAACATTTTGGAAATGAAATCCGCACAACAGAAAACACCTCATGCCGCTTGCCTTACAGCATTTTACAGCACAGCAGCGTGAATACATCCTGAAAAGATCGGTTGGCGCATTGATTCAGAAAAGAAAGACTTATTATGCGTGAGAGAGGTGGAGCGAGGTCGAGAGGGAGAGAGAAGGTGAAGGGAGCGAAAGAGAGCGTTGAAAGCTTTGTGTGAGGAATGTGTGCATAATCAGTGATGACTGTAGCTCTTGTTAATTAACACTAACAGAGGCCTTGATCTTACACTGCCTTATGTAAAGGTATCAACGTGATGATGCTGATGAGTTAATGGATGTTTGTTTTCTAGAATCTTGATGTGATGTGGGAAATGTTTTAACAACACTAATGATAGAAAACGACTCCTGTAATAATGAGACTTGTATAATTGTAACTAGTAAATAATAGTTTTGTAATAAGATTGTAAATGATAAAGTCTACAGCATAAGTAAGAGCAACTAATGTAATAAAATCTTGAAATTCTGACAGCATAGTGACATGCAGTAATCCAATTCATAAGTAATCTGCTGATTATGTTAAATCAACATAAAGTAGTTTGTCGATCGTGATTTAATACGTATTTATCGATTGATTTATCAGAAAAATTCTTGTTTGCTTTGACCATAATGACACTGTGTGAAGTCTGGCGGCATCATGTAATGACACTGAGGTAGGTGGAAATGTGTTGTGCTTCATTAGGGGTGAAAATTATGTAACCAGGCAGAAAAACCCCTAAGTATAAGGGATTATGAGAAGGTTAATCATTCTCAGTATCTGCCCTCCACACATGTTCCACGCAGTTCTAGGTGCATCAGAGGAAGTTGCTCAAGACTTAATGACATTTCAAAGGTCACATGTTGGTCTCAGAAGATTTGGCTGTTTTCAGATGGAGGTCCAGTTATTTCCTGGCTCCCTACTGTAGACCCCCCCCCCCCCCCCCCCACCACCACCACCACCACCACCAAAAAAACCCCACCTGATCCAGCACAGCTAAGAGAGTGTGTGTGTGTGTGGGTGTACTCAAGCGGCGGCTTTGTTCAAACCCAGAAGGAAGCTCTCAGATCTTAGTTTAATCCAGAAATGCAGGAAATTCATTCACATGCAAGAGAGGCGAGATGCAGAGGCTTTGTCACAGTCAGCATCACAGGAGGTGGTAAACTGCCTCACACGCACACACACACACACACACTTGTGCACATAAACACAAATGCACAGAGGGACACACTTAAAAGCTGACACAAACATATGAACCCTACAGCTTAGCAAAAGCAGATTCAGCTATATTTCCATATATCCACCCACAGGCGGCATGCTCCTTCGAAAGATGTATGAACACACATTTGTACAGTACGTGCACACACATGCAAATTCACACAAAGGAGCACACAGAGAAGTTTCTCACACACAGGTCTGACTGCAACAGTTCACTGACTGCTGAACGTTCCCCAGACTGTAGATCTGTTGTCATGTCAAAGCGGCCAGTCGTCTCTGCCCAGTTTCCTTTGCAGGAAACTGACACACATTTCAGATTTCACAACATCAGGCACAGTCAAAGGAAAAATCCAGAGCAACCTCTGAACTTCGCATCTCCCAATTCAGGCGACACTCCTCATATGCAGTTCAATAGCCTGCAGCACAATGTTGCATTAACCACAGGTTAGTGCAATAAAGTATGCTGAGCCCAGAGCGTATTCATACCTGGAAGGATAATGAAGGGGTCCAGTACAGTTTCAGGATGTTGCCGCCTGCACACACTCTGCCTGCAAGGGAATTACATCATTCAATATAGAAAAGAAACAATGCACAATAGAGCATTTTATAAAAGGTAAAAAAAAGGGTTCTGTTAAATTCTGTTATAATATTGTTATTAAGTGGAATTATTTTGCAAAAGCTACACATTAACAATACCTATAATATTCTACCTATACAGTATATCTTCTTTTGAGGGGACTTATGGTTGATTTCAGCTTTAAACTTTGTCAAGCAGTCTTCAAACTGCAAAATGACCCATTTACCTCCCATAATAAACTTCAAGCTTAGTGAACTTTGGTCAACAAAGAAAGTACACATAAACAGGACATGTCTCTGTGAACAGCTAACGTGGAAGACTGTACAAACTCCATCCACCCACAGAGACAAAAGAGCCTCTGACCTCCAGGATGAGTGTTTAATAAATGATGGGTGGGAGGTGAGAGACATGTCGTCATTCATGTCAGCCACCCATACTTGGCCAAAGAAACGCATCTCATTGCTAACATAGATACCCACCACATGGCCATGATTTGATGTCCTATCCTGAGGGTCCAGCTGGCGGCTCTAGTTACATGCAGGCACCACAGCAGCAGTGAGGCCTTTCACTTCCTGGTCCCATTTTTCTCTTTCAGAATTACAAACAGAGGCAGAAAAGTCCTCATTGCTGACGATACTTAACTGTTACAGATCGCTCCTTAATTCTAGATTCTGTGTAAAAATCCTGTGAAGACCCAGAAAACAATACACTGAATATAATTCACATCAATTTCTGCATGTTTAAAGCTGCTGTGTTCAATACTTCTACAGCTATCGGGGTCATATGACCATGGGCAATGTGAAAAGGGGTCACTCATGGTGACAAACCCACAGGGAGCTATCACCTAAATGTTTTGGTCATCCAGCCGGTGACTGTGCTTTTTAGGTTCAGACTCATTGCTTTAGTCAACCTCGTTTGTAGCCACAGCAGGTGATGATACAGCCACAGTGTGCTACCTGCCCTGCATTCAACTGTAGACATACAAATTAGCGACTAGTCTGTCAACATAATAGAGCATTTTGCAGCTGAAGAGTTGGATATTTCGCTCAGGAGACCAGAAACACGACCCCAAATGAATGCTAATGCTGCTCCTTGTCTGCAGGATGTCTAAGCAGGTGATCGTTTGCTAACATGGTGGCATTTCAACTTTGTGAGGTGACAGTATGTCAACATGTTGCGCTGCAACAAGGGTGACAAGTGGTTTAAGTGAAATGATGCAGACATACTGCAAGCTAGCAGTAATTCAAGAACGTCTCAATGATACTGTGGGTATACATATAGCACTTTGTATCATTTGGGGTCACCAATGAACAGTGACGTCTCCTTGATTTTTGACTTCCATCCTGCACAAATCATGGTTTCCATTCCACTGTCCTCCTCTTTTTTCACCTCGCCCATCACTCATCCTTTTCCTCCATGTTTACTTCTTCTTCTCCTCTGGGCAATCGAATTTCCAGCAGCTTCCCTCCCCTCCCTGACCCTTTCTCTTCCTCTTTCTCCTCCCACTCTCCCTGCCTCTCCCACCTTCCTCCCTTCCCTCACTCATCTTTCTCAGTTCAGTTCAGTTAGGTTAGGTGTGCTGTTAAGTCCAGTAGAGGTCTTGCTTTCCTGGCTCAGGATGTCCTGGACTCCAGTCATTATGCTCTCTTTGCTCACCACCCTCCTCATCCTCACCTGTGAGTACCTTGTTTGGGTGGATGGGGAAAAGCGAATTTGTGGCGAGGGGTATTTTTGGATTATACATCCTCAGGGGAGATAGATGGAGTTTTGAGGGTACAAAGGACTAATAAGTGCTGTCATCCCTTAATATGGAAAAGAATACTTTAGAAATCTGGGGGTATCGTCACTTTAGACCTTTATCATGACTTTAGACCTTTGTGGGTATCAGAGTTTAAATAAATTCTACATATATTCTTAAATGCAAGATTAATAATAGCCCATAATTTGTTCACTCTAGTTTAGGGGTAAAAGGGATCACTGTGAATCAAATTGGAAAACTTTTCTAAAAGCTTGATTGGGTTGATTGTTAAATCTCATGTCCGATTAAATTGACTTTTAATTGCATTAAAGTTTTCAGTCATTGTTTAAGGCAAGTGAGGACAGTAAATGTTGCCTGTTGAACTATAAGAGCCAAGGTAATGTCACTCAGCTGTTACTCAGACCAATCAGTGAAGTATTGGGCGTGGTATAGATAATGATGACAGTGAGGAGCACAAGTCTGAATTGTGAGTGAAGTGAAATTTGATGGATGTCCTTACAAGGCGAGACATCTTCCAATTGACGGTAATTCTTAAAAATTATGGTTTGGGCTATTTCAATCCTGTTTCATATGTGCTGCATCGATCATTCATAAAGGGACAATAGCCAACGCAATCTTCCATATACGGTGACGATGGAGACGCCTGTTACACTAATCTTGTGTGACTGAGCTTTTGTGTTTTTATAATTTCATTTTACATGTATTTTTGTTTGCAGTTTCATTTGTATCAGCTTTGAGACATAATTTCTAACTGTAAGATGAAGTAGTACCTTGCATAGGACATTTTTGGCACAAACAGCAAACACTGTCTAAGTTAAGCCATGATTTCTTTAAATATTGTGTGTCCACATTTTAAAACCTGGGTAAATGCATACAGTTTGAGATATACTTCTATTACTTTCAGCATGCATCTGCCAATAGTAATGTTACAATATTGGCCTCAAGCGCTTGCTTTGTAGTTAAAGACGGGAAATTATAATTTCTCCATTTCCTCACACTAGTTTCCAGTGTGATGGAATGTGCAGCGGTCCGGGACGACACAAAAGAAGACAATTCTGAAGGTGATAGCTGTTCAACGCCCTTTTACTGTTTCACATAACCTTGCTACATATGCCCGCTTAACATGACCTTCACCTTCTGACCTCTGACTTTAAGGGGCAGGACGGCAGGTGTTCATGCCCGAGTCGGATGCCTCCAACTTCTTCAAACGGCGCAGTCGCCGCTCAGCCCGATACTATGCTGAGTATCAAGGTAAGTCCTCTGCCAGGAGGAAAGTGTTTTGCGCTTTGTACAATGTGCTTAAGGGCTGTCAGTCATCTCACTGGCAGAAAACAGCAGCATTGTGAGTAAAGTGGTTGCTCGGTTATATTTATTTATATTTGGTGTCATGTGTGGTTGACTTGCCTCAGCGTTGCCTGAGTGGTTTATGCGTGCACATTGTGGACAGTCTAAAATATGGCATGTTTGGCCTCCCATAGAGAACTTGTGTGTGTGTGTGTGTGTGTGTGTATGTGTGGGAGTGTTGGTTTATTGGTTTGTAGTTGGACTCTGAAGATGATATGGTTTGAGGTTTTGACTGCAAGCTGTGAAAGAGAGAAATAGAAAGAGAGTAATGGAAACTCAAGCAGGTGTTGTTCTATACAGTAGCAGGTCTTAAATCTGACAGACACACACACACACACACACACACACACACACACACACACACACACACACACACACAGACACACACACACACACACACACACACACACACACACACACACAACCTGGAGGCTGTAGAGGGAGTCACAGGGTAGTATGGAGCAGGCTCTCCCTCTCTCAGTTTCTTAGTACAATAAGCTCATTCTTCCACTGCCAGCATCCTGTGCGATACAGAACGCCAACGCACCTCAAACCAAATGAACAAACACACAAAAGAAGTGTTTCTGGACAATCCTGCATACACTCAGGAATTTATTATGCATATCTATCACCGAAGTCTTTCCAAAAACTAAAAACAGGATTCCCGTACTCTTTTATCTGAGATAAAAGCAGAAAAAAGGCCAGACTTACTGAAATGATTTTCAGTGATTGTCATCTTTTCAGTGAAGTTTGTTCTTGTTACTTCATCCTTTTCGCCGGTGGAAAACCCATCAGAGAAGCCCATGCGTGCCCCTGAGTAGGCCTCCAGAGACAGGCTGTGGGTCATTTCACCTTGCCCGTCCATTAAGCGGACCTCGGTGCTGGACAAACAGGCCCACTTTCTTGGAAAAGGAAAAAGAAAAAGGCTGACTATGTTCCTTGCCAGCTCGGTTCATGCGAACATGAGGGGACAGCTGTGGGACTGTTTGTAAGGACTTTATTTTTGTCGCAAATTCATACCAAGCTTGTCTGGTAGCTTGTCGTGGTTTGTCAGCCAATTTCGTTATTTCATATAATCTTTTGAACCTAATTTGGTTTAAGATACAAAATAACAAAATTTATAAAGGGAAAAGGGAAGTTTCGTGCTGCATTGCTCTATTATTCTAAAGATAACACACAGAGTGGGTATGTCCAATATTTCCAACAGATGCTGGATGATTGCATAACCAAGTGTGACCTCAGTGCAACTGTCTTATAGCTATAGTTGTCTTCTCCAAACTTCTTATGATTTTCCCTTTTACCATATGATCTGTTATTCTAAGGCCAAGGAGAGTTGGTTAGGAAAGACACAAGGACATTACATCAAAATTCATTGTGGAGTATACAGTCTTCTATTTCAAGTAATGCTCATGCTATCGCTTTGGCATACTCCATATTCAAGAAGAGTATTCCAAAAAGTGAAAGTAGGGTGATTTAGCAGTATCAAAATAAAGATGGGGTGGGAGGTAGAGGCAGCAGGGATATCTGTTAACAGGCGAGTAGTTTTACATGTGAAGTGACTGTGACGGTGGGTGTGAGCCATGTACACCTAAGCCCCAAATCAGCGGCCTATTTACAGGGAAAATCAGTTTGCAGACTGTTTGCAGGACTGTGTTTACATGAAATGTGATATAATCTTTACACTTTTAACAAGCTTGTTGTGATTCGAGTAAAATGAACTTAAAGAAAAACTCAGACGGTGTCGTAATGTGTACAGTGGCTGCCCTGTACCTCCATGGGAGGGGATGTTTGGTTTTGTACAGTGATGGAGGAGGAGGGAGGTGTCTGTGTTTACACGATTTTCTAACACACGATTTTCTAACACATACAGTGAGGACTATGGATTAGCCATTTTAATTTGCTTTTAACACCTCACTAGGCCCATTAGAATTACTCATTTAGGGTTAGGGTTGTCTGACCTGATGAAGGTGCTCAATGAAAATTCAGGGGATAAATCTGGGCATCAAATTCAAAAGCAATCCATCCAGTAGGTGTTGGAATTTGTCACTCATAATAAATAAATGCCACCCTCGTGGTGGCACCAGAGGACTCAGGTGATCATCAAAGTCAGTAGCCTTGGTTTCATCCTCTGGGGAGCAGCAATGCTTGAAGATTTGGTGCGCATACATCGAGTAGATGTTGAATAATTCACAGGACAAATGAAAACTTGGACCTCCAGTAAGGCTACAGGGCAGGTCAGGGAATCACCAAAGTCATTAGGATTCATCCTCTGGGACCATGAGTGTCTGTACAAAATCTAAGATCAATCCATCAAAGAGCTGATCAAGTGGAATACTGACTGATCAACCATCCATTGGACCACTTCTCAGCTCTCCTTCCCCTTCTCGTCTCCACAGCTGAGCAGAGGGTGAGGCTTTCTGCAGACGAGCGGAGGAGGGAGTACAACGAGGAGCAAAGGATCGAGTACGAGCACTACGCCGAGGAGGAGCGTGATGGTAAGACATGGCTGCAGCTGCTTTCAGTTTCACAAGCTTTCTTCGTGACTGTCTTTCCTCGACTTGAGGGTACAGTCATCGAAGTGCTTGAAGCAGAAATTAATTCCATTTCCTATGAAATAATAGACATAACCCTCCATTTTCACCCCTTTTTACCCCTAATATAGCAGCTTTATGTCATACTGTGAAGGCTAACCTTAATTGATCGTTGCAAAAAACCTTACATTTACTTGAAGACAGTCCTAGTTTGTGTCTTAAATGAACTTCACGACACTCACGAGCCTCTGGACCACGGCAGAGCGCCTGAGACTCCACACCGAATCAAAGTGACCATTTGTGGTCGACCACAAGCTGACAATCTTCCCTGTGGTTGTCTGTCCGGTGTGATATAGCTGCAGTGAATTTCTAAACTAAGAACTGCTAACCATAAAGTTGTGACTTGGTTTTATATGTAAGCAACACAGTGTTTTGGGTGGTTTGGGTCAATGAGTTGCTACAGGAAAACAAAAAGATCTCTACCAGGTCACACCAAAGTTTTGAAGAAACTGCCATAAATGTCAAAACTGTATATTTCTTATGTCTCTATTAGCTCTTTCTGCTGCATTTACACCATGTAAGTGTGTGTGTGTGTGTGTGTGTGTGTGTGTGTGTGTGTGTGTGTGTGTGTGTGTGTGTGTGTGTGTGTGTGTGTGTGTGTGTGTGAGAATACCTCATTCTAAAATGGTTAACCTCATTGCGAGCCCTGTTGTCCCACCAGTTTATTGGAAATTTAGCCTAAATTAGCGATTTTTTCATGTTACATATTTGTAACAAGTCATTAGCAAGTGAAACCAGACAAACGAATTGCATTTGCTCATTGAATTGACTGAATTTGTGTTACTTTTGGACTTTAAGTAGATGTTTTGCCAGTGGGTGGCTTTGTTGCCATTTTGTTTGTGGTTTGTTGAGGCATGCATTTGTAGTTGTTTTCACCAAGTGGATACTGGAGCTAACAATTGTAGCTAGAATTATAAGTACAACTAACATGGTTTTTCCTTTCTGGCTGCTTGTAATTACAGTCTATATGATAATGCGTGTAAGCTGGTTTGCTAACTCCAAAGCTAGCTAATTGCTAACAACTTATATATATTATCACTTTATAACTGATATATCAACTGTATTAGCACACAGTGGCCTACACATTTGGAGACATGGACCATATTAGCGTTCATCTGGTGTTTCAGGCACCCTGACAACTATCCTGAGAGAAACATCTGGCACGGCTAACTGTTATGGCTAAAAATACCAAATGCTAACCAAAACAGTAAAGCCGTGGGCTGGAAAACCAAAACGATTAGCTAAAAGATGCTATAAAGATGGATAGAGGCGAGGGGAACTGCAAAGTCGAGTGATAAATTTCACTGTGATTGGAAAATCAGTATTGCATGTATTAGCCATGTGATCCTTTGCTAGTATAAAAATGTTGATTTTAGACACTTTTTAAATGTATTTTTACATTTTTCTTTATCCACAGAGCAAAATGAGAGATCGAGGGAGATACATGAACAGTTGCGAGAGTATCACTACGACGGCCTGTATCCCCGCTACTACTGGTTCCACTGAGTGCAGCTATGGAGGACCGGGCTGCAGCACCTCTTATCCGCACAGTGCTAACACAGCCATCACAATGTACATCTCTTAGTTATCTCCATATTTTCCCCTACTTTAATCTACAAGATAAAGGGTTTCTTTTCTTTTTTTAACAAAGCCTAAATTGTGCAATATTTGTCTCCATGTCAAACTGTAAAATGTATTAAAAGTGCAGTTTCTGTGTTGTAAGCTTAACTTTGTCATTAAGTGGAGGCATACATTTTGCATGCTTGTTTTTATTGTCTTCTTTTTTTTGCCTGTACATACAAGCTACTCAGTGTCCAGCAATAAATCAACCTCTTTCATTGACGGCTGACTTGTTTTGCTGGAGGGGGATTGTAGCTTTATTTTTGCAAAGAAACTGACTTTTAAATAAAGAGGAGTTTCCTGATTCCCAGACCACTGATGTGTTTTTACTTTCAATAGCACTGTCTGGTATTTGGAGTATTTAAAGGGAGGGAGGCGGTGTGGAATAAAAGAGAAGATGAGGTGAGCTGCAGAAGTCATCAGGCCAAAATGAATCCCACATTCCAGAGTGGAAATATTAGACACAAACTGGGCAAAGGAGAGACAGACGAGGTGAGAGAGAGGGAGAGAGAGAGAGGGAAAAAAGTGGCGAAGGGATAATGAGCGCAAATTAAACCCTCAAAATGATGTGGCATGGCACGCCGTACTTGCTAAACACACAGCTTCAAATCCAAAAGCCTTATTTTATCTCAATGATTCCACCTCAGACCTTTCCTGTTCAAGGCCGTGTGGATTGGCTCGCAGACTTGAGTGAGCGCCACCTGGCCTCAGTCATCACGCCAACACATGGAGTGTGTTAGAGGACGGTTGTGTCCTGTTACAGGAGACTGGTTCAGTCCCCGTAAACCAAATGTCCTACTGTTTAAGAAGGGCTTCTTGGTGGCAATAATGTCTCAACCTCCTACTGTTACAATAAAGTGCTGTTATTTTTGTTACATAAGCAATCTGCCTCGTCTTTATCGGGCTCCTACATTTTCCAGGCTACCTTTCAACCACCTGTGCAAGAGAGGCATAAAAATACTGCTTTAAACGCTCAAACTCAACCTGCTTTACATTATGTGGGTATATACATTTTGTCTCCATTACTACCGACCATTTATTTGAAATAAATCACCATCCAGCACAGCAGGAAATAATTGAGAGCCGCCACAGTTTGATGGATTACTTTTCAGTTTGAGAGTCATAGGTGTTACTAATAAAATTAATAATGGCTCTGTATTCAAGTGTCCCAGTAAGCCATAACAGGTAGCCAGCATGAACAATACCAGGACCCTGAAACTTAGGCAGCTAAATGGACTTCAGCCATCATTATTTTATTATTTGCACGTGCTTTTCCCACTGTGACATGTCAGATTGTCTTTTGGGATAAAGACCTAACAGTCAGGAAGCCATTAAGGATGACATGTTTGCCACCATACTGTTAGTACTGATTCCATACTTTCCAGATCGACACCAGAATCTGAGTTCAGCTTTTCATAACCACAGTATTTATCAACTGAGTAGAGACATTCGATGTGAAATGTTGCAAATGATTGCTTTAATCAGCTTATTTCCAGCATATCAATATTATTGTTCATATTTCCATGATCAAAACAACTAACTTTAAAAACATCATTTGTACAAACCTAAAAATCTAAATACACGCTCCCTCAACCAGCAGCTCAGTGCTGTCACTTCATGCTGTTGAGGAACTTGCCGTGCTCCTCTCCTCGAGGCTGGAGAAGCTCTCCGGCGATCTTTGGTCCGGCTTTCTCCTGAAATAAAACGGAAAGAGCGACATCAGGTCTGTTCTTTTACAATAGCGATTATCATTTTTCCTTTTGAAATTATCTACGAGGCCGAGAGAGATCTTACCTTCAGCATCCCGTCTCGCTCCCATTTAAACAGACCACAGTTACTGAAATAGTAAAACGTCATTAGTTATGATGAACACGTTTCGACATTTGCGTGACCAGAGTGAATGAAAATCAAATGAGAGCATTTAGAGTCTCACCTGCAGTGTTTGTGAGGCAGTCTGTCCAGAGCAATGGCTCTCTGTCCACAGGGACATTTGAAGAAACGTTTCATGGCATCGTGCCACCGCAGGTCATGATTCTGCTCCACACAACGATCCGCTGGCTTGAAGTACGTGTAACAACACTGGTAGCAAAGGGACATGGGATACAGTATATAATCTCCCTCTCCTACTTCTCACTGAGAGACAGACATTTCTATATCCATACATTCACGCATCTTAATGAAACTCTGTACCTTTCTGCAGGTAACAGCGCGACACTTCATCTCTCTGATGCCCTTCATCTTCTCCTCCATCTGCTCCTTCTTCACCAGAGGATCAAAGTAGTGCTCCTGCAGCTGGTACTCGGCCTGAGAAGTGATTCAGATGGAAAAGTCTTTAAGTCAGACACACTTTGCAATGTTTTAATGTAAATCTGTTTTAAATCCATGTGCAACAGTTGTAAATCTAATGGGCTGAGAAAAAAGTCTGAATAGATGCTTGTAGTAAAGAGCAGCTTGTCATACCGCCTGCAGCGCTGCCCCGTGGCGAGATTTGGCATTAAGGATCTTTTGAAACTCCTCTGACTGGATGTAGAGAAGTTGATCTCGCTTCTTCTTCTGGGCTGGTTCCTCCTCCTCCTTACTGGACGATTCATCTGCACGGGAAGCAAACGGACAGGCTATAACAAGCAACTATAAAGCCTTTTATCTACAACTTAACTGACCGCAGAACTCTAAATTAATCAGGGTGTATGAACGACATCTAAGCCTATGAAGTGTGTCTGTACCCTGGGGTGAGGTGAGATTTTTCTCCACCCGGGCGCTGATCTCAGTGCTGTTACTCCTCTTCCTCTTCACAGCATTGGGGTCTTCCTTTTCAAGCCCGATCCCTTTGCTTCTCAGCTTCTTCAGAGCAGCCAGCTTGGCAGCTGATAGGCTGAGAGCGCTGGAGGTGGGCGCCGGAGGTGGGCTCTTATCAAAAAAGAGGATGTCTTCCCCTTCAGAGAAGCCTCGGCCCAGGGTGGGGGTGTGCGGAGCCGCGGGGCTTTGGGTGGCCTTGGGTACCTCAGATGCTACTTTCGGGGACGTCAGACCATCCCGGCCCAGTGAGGACGACGACCCGGGTCTTGGCCCAGCTGAGCTCTGCAGCACCCTCTTTTGGATCTCATCTGCCCTCCGCAGGCGGTTCTGCAGAAGCTCCCGCTGCCTCTGTTTCTGCTGCTTCAGCAGGTCTGAGGCGGAGATGGACTGAACTGAGGGTCCAGCTGCGTCTTTAGAGACTGAGGATGGACAACAACATAAACACCAAGCTAGTGTATCAACCAGTCAATAGTCACTATTAACTGGTGAATTTAAGTTAATAGTGACTATTGATAAAGAACTGAACATCACTGAACTGGACTCTACATTCACAGCTCTTTCAGATTCAGATAAACTTCTTATTTTCTTTACACTATTTGGGGTGTATTTGTGCTCGGATCTGATATACTGCCTTTTCACACAAGTCAGTACATTGTTTTGGAAGAAGAATCTGTCTGTCCAGTGTGTCATCTGGAACAAATAGAGAACAATTCAACCCTAACCCTTTGTGTCAGTCAGGGCTGGTTGATTACAACTGAGGGATGGGAGATGAGATAACTAAAATACAAGTCATTCATTGATTCTTAGCTGAAGTCGTCAAAGGCTCAGAGATATTTCCAGGCTGTGTACCTGTTTGGCTGCCCTGCGTTAAGTGCTTCTTCAGCTGCAGAGCGCCGGGTGTTGGCATCAACATCAGGCTCTTAAATTCATTCGAACAACCTGAAACTTCACCGGACTGCATGGCTGTAAAAACAAACAAAAGTACAACACAAAACACAACCCAATTTTACTTTTACAGCTTTTGAAGTAAGTTGTTCAATGTTCTCTGCCTTCACAGTTCCTGTCAAGAGTAAAAAACTGACAGTCGTGAGGTGTAGTAGGAGTGTGTGTAAGACAGAGACAATGGGCACTCACCCAGCCTCTTGGCCTGATCGACGAGCTGAGCCGAGCCCTTCACAAACAGCTTGTCCAAAGTCTTCTGAGTGGGTTTGTTCGGTTTGGATGCCGTTCTGCAACACACAGACCTGTTACTGGAAATGTCCGGCCGCTCACATTCTCGCCCAGTCCCACACGGAGTTCCTGGCTTCCTAAGATGCAGTTAGTCCTGCACAAATTGACTTCAGCACACACTGTAAAAGTGCGAATGGAATTTCAGCCAGAATCCAAACTGGACAGGGTTGTGACCTCAGCACAGGATGTGTTATTGTCTGCGACAGTGTCTTTTGGATACAATCAGGAGATGACTGCAATTCTCAAATTGCACACATGGGGGCTTCTGTTATTACTGCATTCATTTTTTGTGAGGTTTTTTTTTTGTGTGAAATGGCTACATGGAACATCACTCACAGTGAGGCGGCACAGGCGGCTGAGGACATGCCACCGTAGTAGAAGCCGTCCTGACACAGACGCTCTCTCAGGCTGCCGCCCTTCCCCTTCACCTTGTTGGGAGCTTTTCCAGAAAACGACGACTGCAGCTCGGCCCTCTTTGAGCTCATCTTCTTATACTGAGCCTTAACGTGATACTGGCAGAACTGGCACTCGTACTGTTAAAGAACAACCCCACAGAAACAAGATAAGATGGAATATTGATCCCTGATGAGAAAGGAAAACATTTCAATCTGCACACAAACACACACACAGCAGGAGAAAATGGACCCACCATGTTGACAATCTGGGAGCAGGGATCTCCGTTCTTCTTCATGGCTTTGCAGGTGCCGTAGTCCTGAGCTTCACCCATCAGCAACACCTTCTGTGGGTGGTCCACCGTCAGGCTCACCTGCACATGTTCAACACAAGCTCTTATAATAAACTATAATGTGTTTTCATTATTTTCCTTGGTTACAACCATGATAAATTAATAGCTTCAGTCATCTTTCATGCAAAAAGGGAAAAATGTTCAGTGGTTATAGCTAATCTGTAGACTCACTGATGATGAAAATAAAGTGCTGTCAATACTGCTGCAGAATAAGGATGTTAACACTGAAACTTCTAAAAAAAAAAAGAGACGCTGGTTAAAATTCTAAAAAAAACATGCTCAGAAAAAGCAGGAGGGCAATGACAAAGGGAAGAAAACCGCAAAAAGCCAAAAAAAGAACACTCCCCCGTTTTTGCATCACATTGTTATTACATTGTTTTTGATACCAAAGCCAAAATTGTGTGTTAACGATCTGACCACAGCACATAATTTCATGATTTATGAGAAAGGTCCCACTGAGACACGAGAGGCTGCGTCCAAACTGTGACTGCAATGAAGGTGACTCCTCGATCCTCCTCTGTTCTGAGATTAGAGGCTCTGAACTCAAACTGCTTTCTGTGGGTGGAAAGGGTGTGTGTGTGAGAGAGAGAGAGAGAGAGAGAGAGAGAGAGAGAGAGAGAGAGAGAGAGAGAGAGAGAGAGAGAGAGAGAGAGAGAGAGAGAGAGAGAGAGAGAGAGTTGTGCCGTTGGGAACAGCTATGGCTTTCCTCGCCACATTCCTCTCTTAACGTCTCAGTTTGTCATGCGATGCTGACACCAGTGACCTTATAGGCTATTTTCACCAACACTACCAATCTGTTTTCTGCTTTACTTGGCTGAAGTTCTCGTTGCCAAACCAGTCAATGACCCCCCCAAAAAAAGACCTCACAACCAGTTCAGTAAAACATAAATAAAACACGGTTATCACCTCACCGCGAGTGAAAAACAGGTCATTTTCAAGGGCAATGAGCAATAAGTGACACGCAACATCCTTTTGACCCGGTTTTCTGCCACCTGGTTCTGTCTCATCTCTCTGCTCTTCCACTGTAATGTCTACACATGGCTCATCTTTGTGTAAAATCAACAGAATCAAAGATGTTTCACATAAGAAAAGAATGAAAATTACCAGCTAGGCTCTGATTGTACTTAATCATTGCAAAATAATCTCTCCTGGATGTGTTATTTCTATCTTTGTTTTTATTTATTTACTTATTTGAAAATCAGGCCACCACAAATACATGAATGTATGGAAAACCATGGTATATTCTGTTTAGTCTGTCCACTCACTCCATCATATCCTTCTTTCGGCTTCATGGGGTTTGGGTTGAGGAGGCCGATGACGGTGCCTGGCTCTGTCTTCCAGTGTTCTTTGTGGACTTCACCAAACAGGAGCAGAGACACAAACACTTCCAGGTTATGGAGGTCGTTCAGCTTCCAGATGCTGAAGGTTTTGCCCTGCAGAGGAAGCGCTTGGTCAAAAATGCAGCAGTTCGCAGTATTTCCAATACATTTTCTAACTTAAATGTAGCTTGGGATGAATTTCAGTGCATAGACCTACACTGCTGTTGCTTTGTGGTGTGGCCTTGTTGACAAGCACTGCAAAAGTCACCCAGTCGCTGTCCTCCAGCTTCTCCCGAGCCAAACGCTCCGGCAGCTGCGACAGACGGATGAGACGGCGGTCAGCCATCTTGCGATCCATGTCGCTAGAGGAAACTCTGGGTTTTCTGAGATAGACAAGAGCCCAGATTCAGACGGACAGGAAGGTCTGGATTTATTTGTGTGCATGAGACTGAAAAATTTTTCTTTTTTCTTTTTCATTCCTGTCATTTCAGTGTCCTCACCTGAGCCGCAGTCCTGAGTATCTCTCAACAGCCACATCTCTGGGAAGAGGAGGAAGAGAAGATGGTTTCGGCTGTCCAGCTGGTGCAGGTCTACTCTGGGAGGACGGAGGTGAATGCAGAGGATTGGTGACCTTGCTGGTGCTCTCTACAGGCTGGAAGGAGCTGCCGACCTTTATCTCCACCAGTGGCCCTCTGTCCTCTGATGAGAAACACAGACGTCCAATGTCCAACTTCTTTGTGTAATTGTGGTTTATGCAAAGGGATGCATAAAGATTAGTTCTGTACCTGGTGAAGTGCTGGGTTTGGGATGGTGAGCTACCCTGGGTTTGCGCTTGAAGGAGTCAGCATTGTTGAGCTGATCAAAAAAGTCGGAAGACTCCTGGAGCTTCACACTTCCTCCTCTGACTGGAGTGGATGAAGATGTTGCTGCTTTCAGAAGAAGAGGGGAAAAAAAAGCACAGTGAATTTTTGTGCTGTTATGTGCAGCTGCTTGTGTCTTTGTAATGTACTTTGTACTTTATGTAGAAAATAAAAGTCATTAAATGTTTACCGGGTTGTGTCTTGGTCTTCTGTGCAGCTGATTTGGCCTGCGTTACTTTGGAGGTCGGCCGTTGAGGGGGTGTCGGTTTGGGGGTCATCGGTTTGGGACCAGCCGAGCCGCCTGAAGATGTGACTGGAGTGGAAGATGAGGTGGAAACCTTCTGGCTTCTTTCCAACTGCTGCTGTAACCGCTGCATCTGCTCCTGCATGCGCCTCAGCTCGTCTGATGAAGGAAGACATAAAGCTCCACTGGTGAACCCAAAAAGCAACACTTAACTGAACAAAATTACATGATTGTATAACAACTAGCAGCAGGTTCGAGGAGAGAGAGCAGCAGCACAAACCTTGTAAATCCTCCTTGGACCGATCCAGGTTCTCACATGGTTTTCCTCCACTTTCCTTCTCCTTAGTGTCTTTCTCTTCATTTTCAATGTCATCCACATCTCCGAAAATATCCTCCACTGCATCTTCTGTTCCCACGTCTCGCTCTTGCTCCTTAACAGCGTCTTCGTACTCTTCCTCCTCATCATCATTGTCATTGTCAAACAGGGCATCCAAGTCGTCTGCCTGCTCCTGACTGTCCTGGTCTTCTCCGATGCCCTCGTTCTCAGCCAGCAGCGCTATCAAAATGTTCAGATCATCCTCACCTGGACAGAGAAGTCATAAACTAATCCCTGTTTTGACAGATTCATTAAGCTGCACTTGTGCTTTAAATCCTGTGACACTTACCGTCCATTTTAGAGATGTTAACGGTGGGTGCTGATTTCAGTTGACCTGGTGACCTACAGACCTGCAGACACTTAGAGAGATCATAGGCCTGTGAAAATCATGTTAGATCACAGTTTAATGACTTGACTGTTTATCAGTACAATTATTCTTTGTGATTACTTGAATCTGTTAAGTTAAATTACTGGTACAAGCACTGTCCCACTCACTGTTGATGTCTGTGTAACTACACAATAAAATATGTTTGCACAAGAACACAAAGTGGCAATCATCATATAGTGGGAAGTAATTTCACTGTGTGTATACCCACGGTGTCTCACGGAAAAAATGGCCTGCAAACAGTGTCAATCTAGCCAGAGCACCAAAACACTGTGCAGGCAAAACATTCAGGTTGTCTATTCCGGAAAGACATTTTAAACCTATTTCAAAGAGATGAGGAAAAAACTGAACTTCGGGTTCAGCCTGAGACAACGACCTGGTTCATCGGGCCCATTTAAACAGTCCAGTTCAACACTGAGCATGCCAAACAGTTACTGAAGTCATAATTAAATGTCAACATTTGTTTGTTTCCTCTGTGAATATCAATATGAAACATTAACAAGATATTTTCAGAATTCCGTCTATTTACAGTAACTCAAAGATAATGAAACCGCCAACTTACCTTCGAGCTGTGTTACAGCTTTGTGTTCTTTGCTAGCTCTAATGCAACTTTGAAGGATTTCACAACGACGTCCAACCAGTCAATGTACGGCTTATTTTCCAATAATTAGCATTACGCGCAGCAATGTACGAGTCAAAGGGTTATATTTTCTAAAAATGACACATTAGGCCTGTATTACAATCTTCCCTAGCTGCTTTCAGACTGAGGAATGAAATTCAAACTGGCGCTAAACGAAGGACCCTGCTGTGTTGTCAAAGTTCTGGTAGGTGTCCAAGAATCTGCCTAAGTGAAAAAAGAAAACATTTCTCTATCATGCATACTTTTTTCAACCAAATACTAAAGATCGGATTTCTTCAACGTGTAACACTATATGAATATGAGAACAAGTATATCAAACAACATTTCTGCTGATACTGACCATTTGTAATATTTGTGCACGGGGAACTCGCGAGTCTAAAAGGTGTGTTCACTAGGGTGAGACCCTGAAATCTGTCCCCTGATACTTAGCTCGCAGTTACAGTTAGTTCCTGGCATGGGCTTTTAAACCCAGTTGTGGCACCTGCCCAGACTTCAGCCACAGCCTTGTACTGTACTGCCTTTTGCAGTACGCGCTTTGTTGAGCTCCATAACTGTCTCAGCCCGTCCGCTGAGAGCACTTTCAAGAGATTTCCCACGATGGAGGGTGAGTGATGTTCATGTCAGCGTTTTGCAAATCATGCAGTTGACTGCTTTTGATTTACACTAGCCACTACACAGCATTAACTATTGCTAACATTAGAATGCGATTCCACATGCCCTGTATATTATGTGCCATGAAAATACTGTGTAAAATTCACTGGGTAGCTAACGCTAGCAAGCTAACTGTTAGCTAAGGTTTCCATTGTAAACAAGCCTCACGTGCTCTGCACTTGGCAATAAATGAATGATGTCACCCTTGTCTGTTATCAACATGAGATTGGTTGACCCTGACATCACCGGTTTGTCATTAAATTTAAAGTGAATGGCACCTTTTCTTTAGCTGTTCAATTGGCTAGTGAGTGTATGGCAGGTGTACGTGCGCGAGTGAGTCAGGGTGGGTCAAGTAAAATCAGTGTTATCGGACATGAAGTCATCTGTACCGTGTGGTTTAACGTTTTATAGATCTATCCTGGCTGCCTCCATCCTTTCAAATCCTGAATAGAAGCGGTGGCTATATTTCTGGGATCGTGAACTCGGAAGAAGAACTGAGAACCCTGCTGGAAAACCACAAAACAGCCACACTCACTTCTTTCAACAAGTGGTAATGTTATGTATGAAATAACCTTTTCTGGATTTTTGCTTCTTTTCAGTTTGTTTCGGTTGATGTGAACATGGCCCCTTCTTATGATCCCAGGTCTGACACTGTGAAAGACTCCAGCAAACTGAGACGGCTGTGGCAAGTGGAGGACTACTCTGAAGATACCCCCCTATGTGTCACAAAAAGAGTCATTCTGACCTGTCATCACGGCAAAGCACCATGTAGAAGACCCTCTACAGCGAACACTGTATGGAATAAGGCTGTCAAATAATGAATGACCATTTGAATTGAAATACACTGATATCTGATCAGAGATTCAAATCTACATGTTTCTGATTTCTGATTAGTTTTTGAATGTTTTGTTGATCTCAGTTTTTGTGGCTGCACCAATCATTGCTGATCTTGCCCAGCAGGAGGCTTCTCTGGAGCATGCCTGTAAGAAAAAGAGGATCCGGAAAGGGAAGAAATTGGACTGTCCAGCAAAACTATTTATTCGACATGTGATGAGGTGATTTTTTTTTTTAGCTTTACTTTAAAGAATGATTCCATTTGTGATTTCCACAAAACTGAAAAGGTGTGACTTTTTTTCTTTTAATTGCTTTAGGTATGACACATTTAGTGTGAAAGGAGACGCCTCCAGAGCCAGAAAAGAAGATGCCATGAAGAGGCTAAAGCAAGAATTGGCCCAAAGAAACCCACCGACCTCAACATTTATCCACGTCAAAATTCCACTAGTGGAAGCTCACCAAAACCACACCATGGACTCAGGATGCTGCTTCTCAAAACATATACGCCCCAAAGCGAGAGACAAAATCCAGGAGATGGCAGGACTGGGAATAACCTCTGTCACATTTGTGGAAAGAGCATTGGAGCAAAATGTGTTGACAGACTCATGCAAATCCTATAAAGAAGATCAGCACTACTTCCCAGTGAGATTACACATCTCCAAGTTGGAGCTAGAACCTTTTGGCAGAGAAGAAGAGGTGTATTCAACAGGTGCAGAGCAGGAAGTAGGAGGAAACAGCAATGATGACACTTTTTCATCACTTCTTCCAGGCCTGCAGCTGGATGAAGCACACAGTAACTCTGAAGACACAGTAGTAAGTCAAGAGGTGAGTTTAGGTTCTAATTGCATGAGAATATGAAATACTTTACAACTGCCTAAGTTGACTTTTAAGTAATAAAGTTATTGAATTAACCTTCACAATGTTTATTACATATAGGTAACAATTTACTCAGATGAAGCTGCTCGCAAAGAGAGAAAAAAGCTTCTGAAGGAGCTAAATGCCATAAGGATGCTGTCCAACATGTGTACGGATGCGGCCAAACTGGTGAAACTAAAAGCTGGGATCAAGGCTCTCCATGGCAAGTTTAAGAACTCCTTACAGGAACCGCCGTTGTCACCATCAGCTTCTGCACGAACACGAGCACCAAAGCGTAAAAACACCACTGCACTACCAACCACAAAGACTGTACAAAGAGACAATATGGACCATGAATACTGAAGCAAGCATTGGAGCAGGCTCTGCAGAGTACTGAGTTTCTTGCTGGAGTACTATCTGTAAAAAAAAATTGATTGATTGAGGAAAGCTTTTCATCATAAATGTCTAATTGCACAGCAGCTGCTGAAGTACAAATATGTGCAATTTGTTGTTACAGCCCTTGTGCAGATTTTGAATGAAAGAGGTCACATGCAAGGTGTTTGTAAGACCTCAGATGCCACTGTGTTCAGTTCCATTATATAAAATATCTATTGTAATTCAACACTTATTCAGAGAAATAAGCTGCTGGGTCATGTTTTGTCACAGAACGACTAAAAGCAGACCGAACTTTTTAGAGTATTTTATTTTCATTCACAGAATTACAGCGTGGAATCAGAAGGCCTCTCCAATCGACAGACTACAGAATCAGCAGGGTGTGGCAGCCTCCTGCACATACACTTTAAAAGGCTGTCACGTACAGTAACAGGTTGATTAACAAGTTAAATATATTAGGTTCTAATAACCAGGAGTCATCTGCAAGTCAAAATAAAATATATATATATCCTTATAATAAAGTGCCTACATGGTGCATGCTCCTTTTTCCAACAACAAACCACTCTTGGGCAAAAATATCCTTTCCAAGCTGAAAATATAGAATATCACTTGTTTTGATAAGGAAACCTTCACAAAATTAAAAAAAGTCATCAGCGATCAAACACTTTGTAAACAAATGCAACTTGTAAAAGCTGAACTTAATGTGTGCACGACAGGCAGACGGTGTGTTTGTGCAGTCTCCGTTTAGATATTCCAGACTTGTTTTGCTTTGAAGACACAAATCTTCAGTTCTTCACTACAGCAGAAAACAATGTGCCAGATGACATGGGCCCGAAAAATGCAACGTGTTCTACAATACTTTTGATGTTCTATTCCAAATCAAAGGAATTTTCAGATTTAACAGACTGGAGAGGACCGACTACTTTCAGATTTGAAATCCTACTTAAACTCCAACAAGCGCATTCGTTCTGGGACGGGAGATCATCGTGGAACCACGGAGTGTCATCTCAGGGACATCAGAGGAGGTACAGGTAAAAGCAGAGGAAGACTCAGATTAAGGTGCTAATGGAGTCGCTGTTGTTGTGGATGCTTGTACTGATGGAGGACTAGTTGATGCAGTCCATGATGTGGATCTGCAGGGAGTCCAGGTCGGGCAGGATCTCATTGCACTTGGGACAGGCATGTTCGGGAATATTCACCTGATGTTGCCAGTCAGTACCTGAGAGTCAGAGACATTGGTCACAACCTGAACATGCTGGACTGATGTTCAAGAAATCCACCAAACTAGAACTTCTTCCAGATTGTGACATATGTTGCAACAAATTCAGCACACAGACATGAGACTGGTATCAATGGAGTTTCTACACAGCCTGACAGAAGTGTGCCTGGAAGGAGACACTGAGGACTTTAAAAAAAAAACGTGTACCTCTTCCAACCAGGGTAGCGCTGGCCCCATGTGCACTTCCCCCCACTGACACGTGTCTTCTCTGCATCTCATTCAGTGACCGCCTGCAGACAAACAGGAGAAAAACAGCTGCAGAAGAGAGAACAGGGTCCCTGATGACAGAGGGTCTCACACATCCAGGTCAGGAGGATGTGATGTAACTCCACGTCTATAGCTCTTGGTTACCAGTTGAACTGACCGACAGGCGTAAAAACCGTACCTGCCCAGTGACTCCATCTCCTCCTGCAGATGGGTGTTCTGCTTCTTCACATACTCCAGCTGAGCAGCCAGACGCTCCCTCTCTTCATGGAGCTTCTCCCTCGCCGCTCGCTCCGCGTAGAAGTCTGAGGAGTACACCTCTGCCTGCACAGCAGAAAACGGGGCGACCGCCATGAAGCTGAAATTTGACAACCAAATCCAAGTCAAAACATTTATACGCCCACTGACCTGAGCCTGGAAGACAGATATGGTCTCCAGCTCCTTCTCCTTCTGGAAGATCTCCTGCTTCATTTGATCAATCTTGTCCTGTTTGGCAACCAGGGCCTCCTCGGCGGCAGTCAGCCGTTCCTGCAGCTCGTCCACCACCTCCTTCTGCACCAGCTGAGACTGCAGGACCAGAGGGCAAAGGTCAAACATGTCTGCTTCTCATATAACTGGTGAAAATCAGCAGGATTTGGTTTGATTATATGTTACTTAAATAAGAAAAGGTTCCTCATTAACCTCTCTCTTCTTCTTCTCCTCCTTGAGTTCGTTGTAGTCTTCAAACAGTTTGGTGTAGGCATCCTTCAGCTGGGCCAGAGTGTTCCTGTGGAGGGAGGGCGTTATCAATGACTGTGCGAGTCCAAATCAGAGCTAATCATGACTGCAATATAAAAAAAATGGGGCCTTCTGAAATCAAATCAATGCAAATCAGTGTTGTCTTAATAGGTTCTGTCGGCACATGTGACAAAAAGTAATTAAAAAAGGTTCAGATTTCTCATTTTTCTGCAGAGTGAAAGCAGTTGAGATTCACATGACCCAGTCAGAATCTGTATTACAGTCTGTGTGTGTTGCCTCTGACCTCTCCTCTCCAGCCTTCCTCTGCTCCAGCTGGCTCTGGGCCTGCATGCTGTCCAGCTGCAGCTTCAGCCGTTCATTCTCCGACTGAACAGCCTGTTTCTCCACCAGCTGGGCCTTCAGAGTGGCCACGTCCTGCTCCACCTCCCGACATCTGTGCACAAGAGGAAAACATTAGTGGGTGCGGATCGATTACGCGCGTGAAGTTTGACTGAAAGAGGGAACCTTTGACTTCCTTAGAAGATCCAAACATGTAAACAATTTTCAGAAATTCCTATTTTTTGTGACTGTGTGAGTATCTATTTCTGTGTGTGGGTCTAACCTGTCCTGCAGGTTCTTCTTCATGCCTTCTGCTTCATCCAGCTTGCTCTGGGCCTGCTGCAATTCTTTGAACAGTGTCATCATGTGAGATTTCAGATTCTCCACCTCAGATGCCGCCTGAAATATGAAAACAATGCAATCATTTGCAAACGAACTGTGTTTACAAATAGTGGTTTTACGAAGCGTTCCTGAGCTCATATAGTAATATCCTTTGCATGTGTTCATCATTACTCCAAACATTTCCCGCCACTGCTAGTTTTCGTATCATAATACCTTCTCCTCTTTCCCAGAATCCTCCTTGGTCTCTGTAGTCTCTGCTTGGACAGTCTGTGCTGATTTGTCGACATTGCTCTTCCTTTCCTCCAGCTCTCTTATTCTGTTGGATAATTCATTTCAAGAGGTGAGATTCAATAAAAAACCAAAGCGCTGTATGAAAACACAGCTTTAAAACATAGGAGCAAAATAAAAAGCTGCAAAAGAAAAGCAAAGACAGCAGAGGGATTTCTCCAACAAACTGAAATATGACAATTTCTGCCATCTTTGCATCTTTAAACAAGGAAAAAGCACAAGGAACCACTAAGCCGTTGTGTTTCCTGATGCTCTAAACTTTGATAAGAAAGCAGCTTATTTAGCCATGAACAACTTTACTTAAGTTGCTGATCTCTACCTGGCAGCAGAGGACTGTATCTTTGCCTGCAGCTGCTCGGCCCGCTGCGTCTCGTTCCTCAGCGACTGGAGGAGCTGACTGACCGTCACCTCCTCGCTGTCCAGCCGGGACGCCGTCATGCTCAGCTCTGGGCGTCTGCTGCGCTCCAGACCACACACGTCGTTCACGCCGTCGACACCTCCGTCCTGAGAGGAAAAGCAGCCAGTTAGATCAAAGAAACTTGTTTATACATGTGTTATTTCATCAAAATCCTTAAAATGAAACTTTTTTTTAAATTAAAACTCTGATCTGTGTGTGCGCGTGTGTGCTGCTCTTCACCGACACCCTGATGATCTCAATGAAGGAGTCGCTGTGTGAGCCCTGGTCGGCCTTCAGCTGCAGCTCAGAGTTCATGGCCACCAGGTCGTTCTTCTCCGCCTGCAGACGAGCAACCTGGGCACGCAGGGTGTCCAGCTCTGCGCTCTGATTGGACGACACCGCCTGGAGACGATACACATCGCACGTCACCCACACAGATTTATTAAGCAGTTTAAGCGTTGATTTAGAAATCTAGTGCAACTCACCGGCAAGCCTGACTTCCCCTCCTCCCCGATTCTCTTGCTCAGCTCCTGGTTTTGGAGGGTCAGCGCCTCCATGCGGGTCCGAGCTTCCTCCAGCCTGCTTTCCAGGAAGTCCCGCTCTTCCCGTTGCTTCTCCCTCCAAGCAGTCAGACCCTCGAAACGTTCCTTCATCGTCAGGTTGGTCTGACGCAGGGCCTCTGAGCAAGAGACACACAGAGGATTTGAGTAAATGAACATTGTACGTGCCAAGTCGTTCGAATTTTGACCATTTCTACATCTATCGAGCCATTTGGGTCTCCCCTGGCCAGCTGCACACTGTTCCAGCTGTTCTGTCACACTACATCTCACCCTTCAGGTCTCGGTTCTCCTGGATGAGGATGTTCATCTGCTGCAGGGTTTCCTCCAGTGTGCCGGACTGACCAGAAGGGCGAGAGATGTCGCCGTTCATCATGGGGCCTCCAGACGCCATGATGCTGCGAGGAAGACGAGGAAAGAGACACACGTACAGAAGCTGTGAGAAGTAGTTATCAACTTGAATTGTCATTTGGGGGATATTACTAATTACATACTTAGAATGAAGCATTTGTTAGTGCAATAAATCAGTTTTAGGGTTTTAAATACACCTGATATTAGAATATATCCACTGACATCACATTGTCTTTTCTAAATTCAACACAAGCTGTGTCAGCTTTTGAAAGACTAATCTAAAAATTCTCATTTTGAGGGGAATTTTACCATTGCCACACAGTATGAATACGGACTGTGAACACTTTAAATGAAATCCCCTTCCACTCTCCTCAGTCTGATGGTCTTTATTTGCGAATTTTGTAGCCAGTTAAGTATATAACATCACATGCTGACATCACCAAGTGACTCAGTACTTTCAGCATGCAGCAGCAGGGAAGCAGCACAGAGTCAGTCAAGCAGATCACATGATAATGCAAGTCCATTACACTAATAGAGAGCAGTATGCTGTGCACACTGTGGTCTGCGTCTGTCCTCATTCAATTAGTCTATGACAAATAAACAATCATGACTGAAGCGACAAATAACGTGAGATATCACGGTTAAACTGGAACCTGGGTACATGACAGTGGGATTAATACTGCTTTAAAAAACAAACAAAAAACACTGAATATTACAGACACACTGTCGCTCTGCGAAAAGGTTTCAGGGGTAGGGTTAGGGTTTCTGTTCAATGTTAGGTCGAGTAATTTTACTTTCGCTTTCTTTGGGTGGGCCTGTCCCGTGTACGACTCTTGGTAAACACTGAAAAGTTAGCACAGTAACTTACACAACACGGATGTGGTTCAGCCACAGACAAACTGCGTCACATCAAATGTTTAACAAGTCGAAACGCTGGAACTCACCTGCTGTCAACTCCTGGACTAAACAATGTCGGGATGTTCGCTCCAGAAATACACAGAAACACTCGGAGAGACAGCAAGCTGCGTCGATCAACCTTGCTGTTCTACTTCTGGTTTGTGGCAACGTCAAGTCACGTACAGGATCACCGTGCTTCCGGTAACGATTTCCAAAATAATACCAATCTCGTCTTTTTCAGTTTACAGTGTAGGAGAATTTACTATAACCGTGGCCAGATATTTGTTTTATGTTTTCCAGTAATCGCTTTTACTGATTGTTGGTGGTCATTAAATTTATTTCAATAAACTTCATATTTAAGTTTAACTGTGTGTATAATTAGGCTGTACTACTTTTTTTTGTTTTCGCTTTTATTTCGAAGGCTTACTTACCCTTCTTCCTGTTTGCGCGGGTCTTAATGTCGCTGGTCCGACGCAATTGTGTCTCGTGCGGATTGAACGAAGGTTTTCGTTTCCTCAACGTGACGTCGCAGAGCAGTGATTCGATGTGAGAACGAAGTGCAGCCGCGTGCGAGCGGAGCCGCTGTGGGAACTGTCCATCCGCATGTTTTCCACATCAGCGGCGGGCGGGGCCAGCGCACAGCTGACAGCGGGAATTCCCTTCAGGAGTCACCTTGCACTCTGATAGCGCTAAAGTAAAGACTGGAGATTCCCTAACCTGAGCAGACCGTCATGCTATAAAAATATAAAATATGAATTCAAATAAAAATGTATCGTGATGTAATATTAATACTATTTTAGAAAAACAAATTAATGTCATTATGGAATATCAATGGAGTGTAATAACTATAAAAATAATATATTCTTGTTCACAAAGTGGCCCATGGAAGCAAATTTTATTTTCAGTTTAATCAGATCATTTATTACGTAAAAAGAAAAATATGTGTTCATGTCAGTATCCACTAGATGGCAGTGTTGCCTCGGCAAAAATACATACTGCCCGAATAGATTAGTGAAGTCTTGGTACTGATGGGGGGAGAAGAACTACTTTATCATGATCTGTGTATATTCTGAGGCCGAACTGTGTGCTGTTTTATGGAGAACAGATTTAGGAACAGGAGCAGCTGATGGATCCACACAGAACCTACACTGACGTATCATGATGTCTGTAACCTTAGCTTTTACGATCTGCTGTGGACTGCCAGTGAAACTTACCCACATTATTCATTTGGAACCTGTTCAAGAACCCCCCTGAAGAACAACTTCTGATCATGCTCTCCAACATTAATAACCACTTAACTAATGTGGTTGGATGTTATCTTGGATGCTTTCAAATGCGCTGAAGGAAAAATGAAAAATTCTATAGGATTAGACACAAAAGCAAAGTTTCCGAGCTCAGTTCGGTGATGACCTAGATTCAAAATAAAAAAAATCTAGTGATGTAATGCAATGCTTGCATTTTGCCACAATAGATACGATTACTATTTGTTTATACATACTGTTATATTCATTGATATTGTATTTCCCTTACAGTGTTTAGGACATTATCGACCTCAACAGGTAGGTTTAGTACCTTAATGTTTATCAATCAATTCTAATATAGCTCTTGAGCGCACCAACAAGCTCACGTAGAAACGTACAATGTCGGAGCGTCACATCAGTCCTTGAACGCAGCGCCCGTGTGCTCTGGTGGGGCTTGTCGCTCCCACAGCAGCCAGATGAGATGGAGATAGTGGGAGCACAGCAACAGGTTGGAGTTGTTCAAGTTTCTGCGGCTTGATTTAGCTGTTGCGTTCACTTTAAGAGGCTGCAAAGGTGATACGAGCTCAGCATCTGCGAGTTTGGTTAAGGGACAAAAGCACTGTGGGCGAATTTTGTGTACAAAGTTACTTGGCGTGTTTTTAGAGGTGTTTTGATCAAGCATCCTTACGCGTCAAGGCAACCATCAGAAGTTCTTAAAACTTTTTTTGCTCGCTTTTTTTAACTCACTTTTGGCAACTTGGGTGCGTGAGGGGACTTTTGTTCAGTGAAGCATCACCACAGGGTTTACAAACGAGAAGCCTGTAATTCCTCTCGGGCTCCTCAGGATGTTTGCCGCCGCTCTCCTAGTCGCAGCGCTCGGCGTTTTTACGCATCTGGACACTTTTACGCACGGGTGCCAGCTCCCCTCCGAGTGGCGGCCGCTGAGCGAGGGCTGCCGGGCGGAGCTGGCGGAGATCATCGTGTACGCCCGGGTCCTGGCGATCCACCGGGAGCCCCTGGGCGGCGGGGCGGGCAGCCTGTACAACTCGCTGCCCTTCGGGTTCGGGTATGGGTACGAGGGCGCGGAGGAAGGGCTTCTGTACTCTGCGGAGGTGGAGCTGCTGTGTGACCAGGCCTGGGGCAGCATGCTGGAGGTGCCCTCTGGATCAAGACTCAACCTGACCGGACTGGGGTACCTGTCCTGCCAGTCCCACACAGTGATGGAGAACTACTCTTACTTCTTCTTCCTCAGGTGAGGTGCAGGGCTCGGACACAGTAATCCATGTGTTTTCCAGCACACACTTGGACTCTAAACACAAAGTCAGACAGTCCAGAAATGAGTTTTACTGTCGCCATTAAAATTAGACCACATCCCATAAAACTTTTTGCCAGACAGAAGTGCATTTTGCAAAACAGCAATTTTAAACCAACAGTGCAATAACTCTTCAGAGCTTGTTTCAGAGAAAACTGTAATCTACAATCAGATGTGTAAACAAGACTACTGTATTTAAATATCATTTTGAGGCATACCACTAGAGGCTGTGTAAATATTTCCATTAAGTGAGACTTGAAATGTTGCACTTTTTATTCACAGCATATGTCTGCAAGCTGGAGTTGCTTGTTCTTTTGCAAAAGAAGATTTTACTTGCAAAACAAACTACGGGCTCATTAAATACAACGCACTACAAGCTACGAAGTGTATCAGCTAATGAAACATTCAATTTGATTCCTGCAAATTCCAAACCTCAGCTACTGTACAGGTCGATGATTCCTCCAGCAGCTTCAGCTTTCTCCTCACAGCTCTCCTCTCCTCTGCAGGATGGATGAGAACTACAACATCCTCCCCCATGGCGTCAACTTCCAGGACGCCATCTTCCCCGACACGTCTGAGAACAGGCGCACCTTCTCCAGCCTCTTCCAGTTCTCCAACTGCACCCAAGGCAGCCAGCCTTTCCACACCTTCAGCCCTGAGTGGGACACCCAGGAGGACAATAGGGTAGGGCAACACTCATATGTTTTCATGTGTAATGTCAACTGTTTTTCATTTGAATGGCTAAAACTAAGCTGAGAAGAATTGACTGAGAGGTGGTTGCCACATTAAAGACAGCTGTTTCCTTGAACACAACAATGATTCCCATCTCCGTGTACAACCTCATCACCTCCTGAGAAGATGAAAAATGTCCCCTTCAACTGTCAGGTCAACTTTTTTGGGTGTTTGCTGAGGACGTAAAGAACCCCGACACCAGACAAACTGGAGCTGGAAGGACTAATGACTGCTGTTGAAGTGTTGTGGTTTGTAATATTCACAGCCTGAATATACTATTGTAGCTAAAATGTGAATGTGAGTGCAGTGTGAGAGAGCAGAGTGAGGTCCTGGTTTGGGTTTGTGTGTGTGTGTGTGTGTGTGTGTGTGTGTGTGTGTGTGTGTGTGTGTGTGTGTGTGTGTGTGTGTGTGTGTGATGTGAACACCTAATCCTGAGCTGAATTGTGACTCTGCTGACAGGAATGTGGTGAGGATCAGTGGAAACACAGTTTAACTACCCTCTAGCAAAGTACAGAGCTACACACACACACACACACACACACACACACACACACACACACACACACACACACACACACACACACACACACACACACACACACACACACACAGGCATAAAAGAAAACAGGGATACTTAGACACAGGAAAATTGATTATACTCTTAATAGATTCCCAGCGTGTGGTTGGTCACATGGAATCATGCCCCAGCCAGTTGAAGATCAAAGCAATGGCTGATTGGTCGAGGTTCGTCCAATCCGTCCGTTCACTTGGCTCCTCAGGCAGACAGGACACTGACTGTACAGAGGTCAAGGGTCAAATAGCAGAGATCCACATCTTTGACAGGCAACAGTATGCAAGTGTGTTCGTCTGCAGCTTCGATTCATATCAGTATGAAGGGACGTAACCTGCTGACCTGGGACCAGATATAAGCTGGACCCTGTCAGAAGTCGGCTGCTGGCATTTATTAGCACACCTCTTCTGAGTGAGCTGAACGGGTCACACTTCAGACAAGACAGAACACAGCAGCCGGACGTGGAGCTACGCATGTCTTCGGCCTCCTTAGGAGCGACTCGAGACTTAGCCTGGACTTCCTTTGCCTCCATTGACTCCACCTGGACCTTAAAATAATAGAAAGCAGATTAGCATCCAAAAAATGTGTGTAATTAGTGACAGAAAGTGGCTAAATTACATCTATTAGCATCATTGCATTAAGAGTCTGTTGCAGCTTGTGTCTGACCGACCTGAACGCTGCCTGCAGCGTACACAGAGAGAAATACGCTTAATTGATTCTGAAAGCGATTCGTGGCTTTTATTTCCGTTGCCTGCAGTCAAAGCTGCAGAGCTAAATCAGGAAAGGTGCAGCAGTGTAGCGTCTTCTTCTCCCTGTTGCTTCGGCTTTGACCTGCAGGACGTGTCCACTGAGCTGTATGGTCAAAGGTCAGTGAGGCAGGGGTTAAAGTCAGTGCTCATTTAGAGGACGAGCACCCGCATGTAGAGGCTGAGACCTTCAGGCAAAGTGGAACAAAACAGGTGTTTTGGGTGTTTTGCTGTGGGAATTTATGGAAGGGGCTGAAATGGAAGGACCCTCTTCTTCCTCTTCATGTCCCCCCTTACCCCTCCATGTTTCCTGGCCTTATGTCTTTTGAATTTGAAAGCATTGGCTTTGGAGCAAAAAAAAAAAAAAAAAAAAACCCTTTCTTTCTGTCTGATTTGCTTTGGCTGCAAATGAAAAGACACTGAAAACAACTCGGAAGAACAAGATCCCATTTCTGATTTCAGTATCTAGAAGTCTGACTTTTGTCCAGAGGTTGTGCTCCCCTGGCTGCACCGCTCTCTCACTCATTTTAGGTTTCAGACATCCTTCAGCTGGAGTTTTAATGCAAAACATCCCTAAAAACTGGGAGGTGGTTTGCTTCTGGTTTCAGCCTCGTGGGAACCAGACGCCCCTCCAGAAGCATAGACAAGAGACTTCCTCCACTTTTCTGCCAGAACCTTCAATTAGCCTTTGTGAAAGCCTCCTCTTATCAGCAGCACTCAGAGCAGTTTCAGCCATGAGCTGGAGGTAGAGACCGCTGTAAGCCAACTAGTCTTACACATTTCTCTTTTCACATTTTCTCCCATCACTGTTGTGATAAAGACAAATTCCCCACATACTTCTTAATCAGCACATTTCCACACGTACATGCGCTCCATAATGTAACCACAGTGATGGAGCACTCCGGCTGTAACTGTCATTTAAACACCTTTAACAAGTTCTTTGACTCTCATTAACATTTTATGTGGCCGCTTAGTGGGATGAAAGGAGGACAACACAGTTTGTCTTTTTCACTCAGGAGTTAAAGCTCAGGATGTGTGTGTCCTTTCTGTGTCTCCCACTTTCTCTGTCTCATCTTTGTTTTTCTTTCTTTCTTGGCCTCCCTGTTGTTCCTTTTACCTCTTCACCTCTCACTGTCTCTTTCTGCCTTATTGTCTCTGTCTTCTAACCATCCGTTTCCATGCTCACCACACACGCACAGGACAAAGTCTCTTTGACGTCAATAGGGAAGCTCTAAAGACACTACATGTATGTGTGTGTGTGTGTGTGTGTGTGTGTGTGTGTGTGTGTGTGTGTGTGTGTGTGTGTGTGTGTGTGTGTGTGTGTGTGTGTGTGTGTGTGGTAGTTGGGGGGGACTCATGCTGAGTTCTTGTACAAAGTTAGAAAGAGGGATCAAAAGTCTGCAGAAATAAATGAGCAGTCAGGTCAGGCTGGACACAAAAAGACACGTCTACTCTTCATTCCATCTTCTTTCATTCTGTCTTCATCAATTTGTGGATGAACACACATAAATGCAGATGGTTCTGCAGTCTGAGTGTCAGCCCCAACAGTCAGAAGTATTAAAACCATCCTCAGTGATGCTGAAGCTGCTGCCACAAGGCGCTTCCCTCGTGTCATTGGTCAGGGAGTATCGGTAAGTTGAAATTACAACATAACATTAGCATTCATTTGAAATCATGTTTCTGGCCATCTGACAAATTGAAGTCCAATATTCACTCTCCTTTAAACTCTGTTTTTGGTCTCCACCATCTATCCTGAGGGAAATACTTCAACTGCTAAATGGCACCATGTTCACCAGCTGGTCGCTAACTGTGTGGTGCTCAGCAGATAGCCAACAGCAGGTTTTTCCGAACTTTCAAATAGAAACAACTTTCTGCTGAGGCTGGAAATGGCAATGAGAGCCACGAGACTCAACCAAAACAGTAGATTTGCTGCTCCTAAAGCCAAAACAATGAGCTAAAGGTTGCTAAAATGCATCATAGAGCTGAGGGATAATCATCTGTGACTTCTTTCATTTTACATGCAGTCGTTTTATTCCATTGTCAGTTTAAGAATATTGTTTAATGCATATTTAAAAGCATTTGATTGGATTTTTAACAAATGATGATTCTCCTCCTAAACGTTGACACCCTGCAGCTTTGGATAAAGAGACCTTCTGTGTTCAAACTGAAAGTCCTGACTTGAATCTGAGGACATTTTGTACATGCATGTGTCTTCACATGTCCTCTAAATACTGTTTATACAGATGATGCTGAACAGCAGGCAGGTGACGCCGGATGTTTTGACAGGTGTTGTGCGTTTGTGTGTCCATGTGTGTGTTTGGGGCATCCCACTGAGAGGTTTCCTATGAGAATGAGAGAGGGTTCACACTCTAACAAAAATGTACCAATGTTATGTAATGTGGATTTGACTATTGTTTTGAGAAATGGGAAGAAAGAGGCTTCCCTTAAAGGATCAGTTCACCTCAATTGCAAAGAAAAAAATGAAAAGACAGAAAAAAAAAACAATAATAGATAAGAATTAAGATAAGATAAAGCTGGCAGTGCAGTTTAATGCTGAGTGTGCAAAATCACTCAGGAAAGTAAAATAAAGTTCAATGTGCGAAGTCCCTCAGATGATAAGTCTTCTCTTCTTGCACAGAGGAATGACATTGTTTCAGGGTCAAAAGTACATTTTACTTATTGATATATTCAAATATTCAAATCAGTCATTTCATATAAAGACGAATTTGTAGATGTGTTTGGTAAAAACCTCTGATCTTCGTTCCCACTGATGCCAGAATATTACAGTTAGCGAACTCTGTGAAGCCTACATGGAGCTAAGGTTGAAAGCTAGCACATAGATCAGTGACTGAAAGTGACATCTGAGCTGAGACATCTGTCATTCAAGCAGCTCTATCTATCACAGTTCAACATTGTGATAGATACACTTCACTTGCTTGCAAAGTGCATTGATACCACTGTCCTGTCTTGCAGTAACTGTTGAGCTAAATCCAGCAGTTGATTAGTTTCATATAAAACTGAAAACAGCCGCTGGATATGAATGTGTTTGTGTCCATCATGTCCACGATGGACACAAAGACCAACACAGGTGGACAGTATCCCAGGTGAAAAAATACTGGACTTAATTTAAACTTTTTAAAGAATGTACACAGTATTTTTTGTCACCTTTATGTATACTTAAGTCTACTTAAGTACTATTTGAGTACCACTTGAGTAATACTTGAGTATACTTGAAGTGTAAATCGTATGCCGAATTGGCACAAGTTTTTACAAACTTGAGCACCAGTGAAAATCATGATTCATGAGCATTCAAAACACACTTGCAGTACAATTGCATTCTATCAGCAATGTGTTGGGAAAAAAAAGCATAAATATACTTAAAGTGAAGTGAAGTCATTACAAGTACACAGTATACTGACTTTTCTACACTTAAATTATATTTCTAATACACAGAATTATACTCCTTTTTGACCTGGGATGTCATAAAAACTCATGTTTCAGTGACTTTAGCACAGCAAAGAATATCCACAGTAATTCATTCACTGACTCAACACACTATCAACACACACAACCTCTGGTGATCCTGGCGCAGTGGACTCTGTTGTATTTATTAGCAACGTGTTAATGGAACACAAGAGGCCGATTAGCATTCGCTTCAACTGAGATAACAACATGGTGGCCATGATGGAGTTTTATAGATTTTTTTCAGGTTTGTTTGTTCTCCTGACAAAGTGCAGGCGTACATGAACACACATGCATTCCCCACTGTGTCTACGAGAGCACTCACCCCTGTTAACCCTGCTGCTCCAGGTCAGCTCTGGTCCACCAACAAGATGGAAAATCAGGGCCCCTGAAACATCAAAGTCCGTGACCCTTGCATTGTCAGGGAGGGGTGGGAGGTCCTGGGGGTGAAACATTTATGTTACACAGACACACATAAACAGCATACGTCGTCTTGTCGTGTTTTTGCGCTGGTAGCAGGGAGCCTGTGTGGATAAATGTAACAGACGAGGGTCAGGACCTCGACTTTATTTCTCCATCCTCCCTCCTTCCAAGTGTGATGGGCTTTGCAGAGGAGAAGAAAAACATGAGCGAGGGAGAAATAATAGCAGTGTGGAGATCAAAGCAAAAAAAGCACATTCTCAGAGAGGCTGCTGGGAAAATCACATCACCAGTGCTCCCACACTGTACAACCAGCTGACTGGATGGCAACTGGTGGTTTACAACACTCTGGTTTGCCTGTTAAGAAAACAGCCCTCCATGTACAGTGTGTTAATTCACTTTCCCTCTGCTCCTTTCTCCAGCTGCTGTGCTCCTCAGTGCAGGCCGCGTTGTTCGAGGAGGAGGAGCGAGGCCGCAAGCTGCAGGACCGCCTGGCCGCAGCAGAGAGGAGGAACCGGCAGCTGAAGGAGCGCGTCCGCAAAGTGAAGCGCTCCTTGAGGAATGCCCGCAAGGCTGCGCGCAAGGCCGAGCAGGAGGCACAGGGGCTGCAAGAGAAGCTGAAGGCTGCAGAGTGGAGGGCAGGGCATCACCTCAACGCCATCACACAGGAGGAGCCTCCACCTGGGCGCTACGCAAGCACGGGGAAGCGCCAGCGAATGCAACTTTAACTAATCCCACACTCCCCAAACTGCCACCCACCTGGACTGAAAACTGGCTGTGAAGAGCGAGAGACTGCTGGGCGGCCTCTATGTAAGGGACAGACAAATAGCAATGGTCACATATGAGTAACACACATTTAAAGTAATAATCTCCATAGTTGTCTTGTAAATAAACTAGTCTTTCTCTCTTTTGTAACCGCTTTTTTGCTACAATACAAGAGTGATGGTCAGCACTGGTCATCTAACAAAAAGTGAATCAAGAGTGTCGAACATTTATTTTCTCGATGAAGTGGAGCACTACTTAAACACTGTGCCTGCCGCTCAGAGCTCCTCTCAGGCCGTGGTCACATAGGACATGTTTTTGCCCCAACACAAAGCACAGGAGCCTGAAGAGTGATGCATTATTCTGTCTGACACCCAACCTGAAGTAAAATTAGTTAATGTTTTAAAGCAAAAAGATGGAAAAAAGTAATATATTGGTCTGTTTATGTTGGAACAAGATGATGAGCGCTAGGAATTTAGCTGAGGTCAGTGTATAAATCAGGCAAGAGCATGAGTCAGGCTGTGAAAACAGTTGTGTAATATCTCTTGTGGCACTTTGGCAGGTCTTAAAAATAACCCAAGTGATGTCATTGGGGTTATTTTGGCTATTTGTGACAGAAATCCTCATTACAGAAAGTGTTACACGTTGCGGGTTGAGTTAGCTTATAGCTTTTGTTAGCAGACAGTTGATTTATGCATCCAGAAGGCACAAAGCAACATTAACATTCATGAGAAGTTAGCCACCTGCTAAATGCTCCACTATGTTCATTGGCTAGTTTGTCACTGGCCTTGTGGTGTGTAGTGGCTTTATTAGAGTTTTTTAGTCCAGAAAAAAGCTGCCTGCTGCAAATGGAAACAATGCTGATGAGGGTGATTACACTAAATCAAACCTTAACATTGCAGGCCAAAAAAACTAAACAATGAGCTGAAAGCAGCCAAATACTCTGTAGAGCTCAGCAGAACTGCACAGTAAGTGGATAACTGATCACTATGAGCGACCCCTTCCACAGTACACATAGTTATTTGAGCCATTGTTAGTATAAAAATATTGACAGTAGCAGCTTTAAGTAATTGAAAGTCCTTTTTAGTCTTTTAGTTTTTGCTTTTTATGAAATGAAGACACATTCAAAAATGCCTTTTATTTAATCACAGCCTAATGATGCAGTAAGAGGAGTTACATTTCATTTTCTGCTGTGATTTATCAGCTATTTCTACAACTGAAATTATGGGCGGAGAGTGGTGTAAGTGAGAATGAGAAAATGTTTGAGGTTTTGTTCTGAATTTGAGATTTTAAAGTCTGGAACACCAGCTTGTATGCGGAAGTTTTTCTGTTCGAGTGTTTTTCTGCATATAAAATTTAATTTGGATGAGCATCCGTGTGAACGTGACAGTGTTTTGAAGTAGGATATTAACATCTGGGTCACTGGAGTAAAAAAAAACAAAATAAACAAACACACTCAGTGGTTCAGTTGAGCCCAACAGCATCACACCGAGAGTGAAAAGAGAGGCGAAGGTCAGGAGATGTTTTCTGTGTACATGTGTTTGAGGAGCCAAAGAAATTAGTGCATGTGTGTGTGCGGACGTGTGTTGCTCATGTTGTGGGCACATAAATCATTAAATTTTAGGGTAGGTTAATGTAACGTGAGAGCAAGAGTTAGAATTAGGCAAGTGGTGGTTACGGTTTGGTAAGTGTCCAGGAAATTAATGTAGTCCCCAAAATTGTTGGAAACATGACTGTGTGTGTGTGTGTGTGTGTGTGTGTGTGTGTGTGTGTGTGTGTGTGTGTGTGTGTCTGGTCCATCAAGTGACTGGAATGTGTTTGTGTGGGCAGCAATGTTCTGAACAGCAGGAAGTCCCTGAAATATTCCTCTAATTCAGTCTGGACAACCAAAAGCTCTGGAGGGAGGCGGGCAGCCGTTGCATCACGGGACCGCAGCGAATGCATCGAAAACATCAAATCACCAAAAGATGACAACACAAGAGGCAGGGTGAATGGAGAGGGAGTGGCGGAGATGTGTTCATCAAAAGCTAAATTGCAGTTTCTCTCTTGTGGCACAAACATAATCAGACGCTCATGATGAGGCAACGATGGCGAGGTGCTGTTTGAGGACCTGCGTTTGGTGACTGAGATGCTGAAATGATAAAAGGAGTACAAACAAGGTGTCGCAGACTTTCATAGTGTATGCATAGTCAACATCCAGGTAACACAGGTACTTGAGGTACTTCATGCATTTGTTAGCCCTGCAGCAGCTAAACATGAACATGAAGTTTCAGGTTGAATGTTGCTGCAGAATCATTGAAAGAAATGCAGCAGATAAGTGGCAGGTTGTAAGCAAGCAAGCTAGCAAAGTTTATTTGTATAGCACTTTTCACAGACACCGGTCACAAAGTGCTTTACAGTTACACAACATTAAAATCAAATATGATATGTATGAATATGTAACCAACAGCCCACGCCGTCCTGCTGACAATTTCTCTGGACAAAATAATTCAAAAGGTTAAAGCCATGAAGTGTCCAATTCTTATGTGATAACAGCAGATTTCAAGTTGGAGTGTTTGGAGAAAAATCTGAATCTCAGTGAAAAATGGTGCAGTCCAATATGCACTGGGGGTCACCAAAGTTGAGCTTTTAAAATTCTTTACATAGCGGCTTTAAATGTCTTTCTTTGAAAGCTTGATCATGTAGCTCCCATTGACATTAAGGGCGGTTTTAGAACCCTCTGCACTGTGTTTTTACCCTCATATGGCTGCCAAATGGCATATATATATATATATATATATATATATATATATATATATATATATATATTGCACATACACCTACAAGTGGGCATTACTGCAGCTGGTAGCCAATCACCTAATGAAACATGAATGACACAAGTGATGCTAATCAGAGTGGTTTGAGTGCTCTTCCTGAACTATGCTTGTCCAACCTCTGCGCATGTGTTTTTTCCTCTTTCACTGCTTGATTCGCACATCATGGTCACTCAAAACTCAAGGACATCCAATGAATGCTTGGCTATAGCACTGTACAGTAAATAGACAGCCACTCAGGTGAACAGAACATTGCTTCGATTGCTGGTAATCCAGCTTGCTAATGGACACTTTAGACATTCTGGGCCTGCATTCATATATCAGATCTCCTCCTTAGGGTTGAGAGGATGTTGAGAGTTGCATTTAAATGAGCATAATTCTGTCCCAAAGCTGGTTCCCTTCAAAGTAAAAATGATTCTTGAGGTCATTGCTGGTGTTGTTGTGCTACTGCAAGCTACTGTCATATAGTTTTAAGCTTACTACCTGCTTGCAAACAGACCGTGAGACAGTGGATGGAAACATCACAGGACTCCCTGCTGTCTGTCCAAATGACACGGATGGTCTTTGCACACTTCAAATTCCCCAGCATGCCACGATCCGACCTCTATTTCCCGTGAGACTGTGCGCTATCTCACTGTTTCAGATGATCTGCCTGTAATTAGTTTTATGGAATATACATATGCTCCTTGGCAAAGAACAAAACAACATGTCTCTGCTCGGCGGCGGCAGAGGAGAAGAAACCCTGCAGTGACAGAAGGCTGGAGAACAGAATGGCAGAGAGGGGAAGGGAGGGTTAAGCCCTGAATTAAAGATGAGGAGAAATCAGTTTAAGAAGTGTGGAGATCAGTGACTCTGAGCACAAACACACTTACAGCTTGACAGCCAAAGTCAACAAGCGGTGTTTGTATGTGTGTGTCTGATGGGTAATTTTGATTTAGCAGAAATTCATTTCTGCTGCTTTGCTGTGTGCGTGTGTGCGTGCGTGTGTGTGTGTGTGTGTGTGCGTGTGTGTGTGTGTGTGTGTGTGTGTGTGTGTGTGTGTGTGTGTGTGTGTGTGTGTGCATGTTATTGGGCATGAGTGTCAAAGGGATATAAAACACTTTCATTTCCCAATTTTCATTTCAGTGCTTTAGTGTGAGTGCGTGAGAGGGAAGAATAATTTTGAATGGGCCAAGGCATTCAGTCTGTGTGTGTGTGTGTGTGTGTGTGTGTGTGTGTGTGTGTGTGTGTGTGTGTCCTCTGTACTGAACCAAGACAGATATTCAGGAGGAAAATGTCCAACCGAGATGGAGGGAAAAGCAGAGGAAGTGTGATGACTTGAACCACAGGAAGCTCCGCCTGGTCAAACTCTGTTAATAATGGACCAATATTAACACAACCATCTGTGATGAGCAAATACGAACCTTCAGGCGAACGCAGCGGGGAAAACTCAACATCATCTCAAGCCACGCTGCACTCACTTCAGCAGAGGATAATTTAAAAATGATCTCCAAAATGAGCTTGCTTTCAAACATGAGCAATGTTAACTTATTCACGACAGTGTTGACAAGAGCAGGAAGAAGCTGGCAGCTTTTCTGTCTCATGTTGATGTATCACCTCACACTAATGGGTTCCTTCTGTCTTCAGTCATGTTTAGAGCCAACAGAACAAACAGACACATATTTACTGCAGTGTAATATTAAGTGAGGTTGTGTCTGCTGGAGTGTTGAGAGTTGAGAACCCCACCAGGCACCAGATACATCAAGATGGAGAGCTAAACAGTCATGGTTTGCAGTTATTGTGTCTCCAGCAATATTAGTGGTGCCGCGAGGCTGCACTGCTAACATGCTCACAATGACAGTGCTAACTGTGGCACTGTCAATGAGTAATTCAAGGCATTTGTTGGCAGGAGGAATGGGGTGTGTTCAAGACAGCAAATGCACATATATGATCTAGATTGATATTGTATGCACAAGCTAACATTTAATGTTCCTGCATGCATTGGCGCATGCATACACGCACAATTAGCAGCAGGTAGATTGGTAAATTAAGGTCAGGTAGATGTCGTACCCCTTCAAGTCTTCCCCTGTCCAAGTGGATCAACGACCCAACACAATGGAAGAAACATTTCTGGATTATCTGGACAGCTTTAAATATTTGAACTGAATTTGAATCGATCTCAGTGAGGCTGATGTCATGTTTACTGATGCAACAATACTGAATGACTGTACTCCAGCAGCTGAACTATCCATCAGCAGCAACTGTCACCAGCATCTTTCATTATTTACAACACTGGCAGTGAATATTCATGTATCCTTCATGCTGAATGATTGCTTGTAGTTTCACAGTAGCTTCTCATATCAACATATGTTAAAGTGCCAGTCTTTTCCCCAAATGGGAGTGTGGCCTTGGCAGCATATCTCACACCTTCCAAAAGTGCACATATGTTGAAATATATTTTTAAAGTAAAAGCACCATTAATGGGTTTACTTATTTCAGCCAATACCTTATCAAAGAACCATCCACTCTGGCGCTGGCCAGCTGTGAACAGTCAACAGTCAACAAAGCTTAGAAACTGCTGTTGCAGAAAAGCCCTGATATTGCAAAAATGCTCAGCAGTCTCTAGCCTCCTCAAGCCTGTAAACATGTTTTTTCTAAACTCCATCTGAACCCTTTGTTGCAACTGCACAATCGTTTAAGTGAGGATACTAGTGAAAACCCAAAGGAGAGTCCATGCAGGCTGAACATACTTTCATATGAGGAAGTAACATCTGCAGACAATATGTTTTTAATGCTATAGCCCTCATAATGTATTCCAACATGTGCTTCATGTGTTTGCAACATCTGTCTTCTGTCTGCAAAACATATGCTCTACAGCACACACACACACACACACACACACACACACACATATATATATAGGTATAAATAGGCTAAATGTCAGCAGAAGTGGTTGAGAGTGTCTGGTGTCTGCTTTATATCCGCATGCATGGATCCTGGAATTTGCAAGTGTTGAAATATTAAGCGCAAACACACAGAGACGCACACATGGCTTTACATTTGTCGGAAATGTAGTGCTAATTCTGAGGAGTAGTACTGATAAACCAGCCCTATCTTGTTCAGCCAGACATACACACCATTGCACACACACACAAAAACAGGAGTTATATTCCGATCATTCAGGATTTATTCCAGGAGAAACACAAACGAAACACAATCAGTCGCTCTGGCCTGTGTCATCATGGTAACTGATATGTGCACATGATTGTCGAAGGCATCTGATATACAAGCCCCATTAACAGAAAGTCATCATCATCATCATCACAGCACAATAAGTGCGGCAGACAGTGCCCGCTCTGAGACATGAGTGTGTCGTCGGTGTGACGACGGTGCACAGGATGGGAGTTTGTTGTGGTCACATGCAGAGAGTAAATACAATACAGCCAGCTAACTCAGCAGGCTCTGGACAAAGACAGCCACAGTGAGACACTGGGTCCAAAAAAGGAGCTTTTGTAAAGTTTCAGCCCCACGAACGATTCTCAGAGGCAGAGCTGCTCTCATTATCTGAGACAGATCTTAAGGGCAGCGATGAGGGACAAACAGAGGCTAGACTTAAACACAGCTGCTAGCACGGCAGCTCCGCAATACATTTACTGATGCTAATGAAAAGGTAGCAACTCCTTCAGTCCATGAAACAATGCTAATGTTGTGGCTCCTAAAGCATTTGGCAACAATTCAAACACTGACATTATAAGTAAATATACTTCCTTGCCTAGTTGAATAAGTCCAATGAGCATAGAGCAACAGATAGAGAAGATATAGCAAATATATTTTTGTGTAAAATTAAGCATTACATTCACACAAAGTAGCCTAAATAAATAAAATACTACAGAAAATACAGCCATTAGCCTCATGTGCTTGACCTCCTTGGCTTTTGTCCATTTGAGATAAAAAAAATCAAGAGAAAACTACCCTAAAATTTAGCTACATGAAGCTAGCTAAGATAGCTAGCTTAATTTCAAGCTTGCCATATAAGGCTAATGCTAACTAGGTAAGCTTATGTAGTAAATTTCAAGGTCATGAAAGAATGAAAAGCAAAAGTCATCGGTCTTTCTAATTTTTTTACCAGAATTTTTACCAGTTTTTGTAACATTTTGCCCCAGGAATGGCGCTAGCTTTTAAGCTACTTTGGCTAAGTGGCCACAGTCTGAATTGCAGATAACTTGCAAAACTCTTGTTGCAAACTCTTTGTTGCAAACAGGTCTGAATGTAACATGGAGCTTAAAAAATGGCATCTAGCTGGATTGCAATAACCACTGAGATGATTTCTGCCTCTCAAAAGTGTTAGTAGAACTGAAACTCTTGGGTAAACTCATCCTTTTGTGGCTCAGGCATCTCAACCTGTGCATGTCTGTACATAGAGATACTAACATCATACAAGGGCATATAAGATTATGCAAACACTCATGGTGAAATTGAATTCTTGAAGCACTTTTTTTCTGACATGCTTGTGTTTTCATCTTTTGTGACGTTGCGCTTCGGCGGCGTCTTGGTTAAAAAAAGGTCCGAGGAGTGTGAGCTCAGGGGGGGCGGACGAGAGCGGGTCGCAGCCGCCCCTCGTCCTCAACAGTGTGTTTCTGAGTCGGTCACAGCTTTGGATTTCTTCCTTTAGAATGGCAAAAAACGTAAGCCTGAGTTCAGTAAACGATGCTTTCAATTGGAGTTGGACTGACGCTGAAGTGGTGGTGGAACACTGATGGCATTAAACTGCACTGTGTGGCTCTGCAGTCTCACAGTGCTGGACAGTATATGAAAGCAAACTGCAGTCAGGAGTAAAGGGGATTTCAGTTTGTTTTTTTTTTTTTTACATTAAACATTCCATAGAGAATACAATCAACTTCCCTCGACACGCACTCGCTCACTCATTCACTCTCACGTGTCTGAACAGCAAAACATTTGTAAATATTATCTTGAAAATGATCATTCGTATTCACAGTCTATTTACAGTAGCATCTTTAACGCAAGAAGAGTCATTCAGATTTTTTTTTGTTGTTGTTGAACAGCAGACATAAAACCACTGAGCAGCATGAACCCAAACCCTCTGCCTGCCTCATAATACATTCGTAAACCCAAACGTCCAGACTGAAGTGGACAACATCACATTTAATGAAACATTCTTGCAGTGTTGGCTGGCGATCCAAACCTGGTGTCCTGCTTCTCCCCTGCAGCTCATTCAATAATAATAATAATAACTAGTTAAATGATTCAAATTGCCTAAGATCTTTCTAACTACACCTGCTGATGTTGTTTCCTTTGCTTCCTGATCCCACTTCCAAGAAAAAGCATTGACGACACGCTTAAAAAATGTTAAAAAATGCATAGCAATCAATGGGTATGTATACATGGTTACAGTGAGTACTTAGATTAAGGTGATCATTGGAATAAAGCCCTTACATGGTTGAAAGTTCCCCTCAGCTAACACAGAGATAATTGCGTGGATTGACTTGAGAGTTTGGTGAGGAGAGAAAAATGAAACACAAGACCCTGCTGTAAAAAATTGAATATATATGTCTGAAAGGTGAACTGTGAAGCCATGCAGCACGAGACACATGGGTGTTGTAATTCAGTAAGAAACACTAAAAAGTACGCTTTCTCTACGACAGCACGTTTGAAACAACAAAATAAATCAGGCTAACTGGCCCTTTCTTACACACCTAACTCTATTACTGAACTAAAACTCTATTATGACTGGATTAGTTGCTAGAACAACATGCATAAAGTAACTGACTGTTTTCAGTCAAATCAACAACCGCCTCAGAGTTGTTACCACATATGCACGTTTCACAATTTCTGCTTCAGCGCTTGAACAGCAATGCAGCAGATCTGGTGTGTGTGTGTGTGTGTGTGTGTGTGTGTGTGTGTGTGTGTGTGTGTGTGTGTGTGTGTGTGTGTGTGTGTGTGTGTGTGTTTGCAGCTCATACACAGGAGCGACTGGAGGGAACGAGGTGTTCCGTTAAAGGACAATTCCCGCATCATTAGCACGAACACAGGCACTGTTATTTTGAGCCATCACCTATGGTGCCGGGCTGCTGCACATGCGCACCAGTGCAACAAATGTGTGTTAATCCACTGCTGCAAAAAGTGCCCAAAAATGCACTTTTTCCTTCTGTAAAGTAGCGTAACTATATATTTGTGACTCATTTTGAAGATTTACCCTAGTTCGCTTGAGGCTAAAGACAGGGTAATAAGGTATTGAGAAGCGGGCTAGCACACTGTTGCAGTGGCAAAGAACAGTGCAGAGGTTACAAAAGGAAGGAAGTTGTGCTCTTAAAGAACAGAGAGGACGAATGCGGAGATTTAAACTGGATAGCATTCAGAAATGAATGGCCTTTTAGTCGACTTCAGTGCCAAACAGGCGGAGCTCAATGCACACAAAAACACAACGAGCCAGAAGTGAATTCCACAAAGCTTGGGTGAGAGTTGATTTACTGTCATTGATCTTTGACTTCCATCCAGCTGGGGTCTCACACTCCTCTGACATGCCAAACAGATCAAAACAAGTACTATGAATAATGTGCAGATGCTTTTCAGCACCACTCTGTGTAGATAATAAAAAAAAAATTAAGATTAGGAAGGGATCAAAGGTCAGAAAACGTCTCCATATTCATTTGCAGCTGGAGTTCAGCCCTTAATTTTAGGTCACTCAAAAAGCTTTATATCTGACTGGTTCTGTTCTAACCAATTCAAGCACGACAAACCCAACTGTCTTCATGTCTAGCACTGGCCTTTGGCAATGATTCACAATAAAGGGATCAGTAGAATTGCATCTGATGGCTGTCTGATATGTGTCAGTGAGCACCCAACGCTGCTCTCTGAAAGGGCTCCATCAGGGTGTCACATTAAACTGTCATTCTAAACTTAAGACTATTGATAACAATTTGCCAGTGCTGGACCATTTCACTATGTGAGAACAGAGCTTTGCAAACCAGGCTTCGGATCTGGGTCGGGTCATCGGATAATCGGCGGTTCTGTCCTCAACTGCTGTATACTGGGCCTTAAGAGTTTTCAATTTTGGATTTAAACCTTTTCACAGATTCTTTTCCTGGTGATACTCTCTATGAGTGATATAGATTCTCAGCTGAGGGAATACATGACACATGCGAACTCGCATAGCTGTACATTAGTATTGCCGCTGAACGAAGCTGTGTAGTTACATGTATGCATCGCTTTGTGGTTTTATGCCACAGGAACCCTCACGCGTTCAGTTGGTGATGCAGAAAATCCTTTTCCCCCCGTTTGCTTCAGGTAACACTAACACTTTAAATCACGAGTCACTACAACACTGCAGTAAGAACAGGGCTAATATCTTAAGCCCTGGATCATTAACTGTGATGCCACGATGCAGGGACCAAAAACACTGACAGGAAAACCTAAACCAGGAAGTCTTGTAGTATTGGCCAGCTCACAGTGCAGCTGCAGTTTTCCCTGAGCACTTCTGAGCTGGGCGCAGTTTGACAATGCAAAAAGGTGTGATCATGGCTTTTTTCGAGGGGGGGGGGGCAGTAGCAGGCAGCAGCTTCTCTATCTTGGATTTTGTGTCCACACAGGCCAAATATCAACATGAGAGGCAGTTAGGTATCTTAGAGATCGGCGCTGCACTGCTTGTGGCTGCTTAGCTTGGGAACTCAAAGGGCAAGCTATCATGGAGTCGCTAACATTCTCAACTGGAGGCAGTTTTCCTATAAATACCTCTCTATCCTACTCTAAACCTGCTGTGTGTTTCATAGTAACCTGTATGTGTGTCCCTTAAAGGGTGATTGTTATAAAAATCTTACAAAGTAAGAAAACAATAAACAAATCAGAATCTTTCAGACAATAAACAAACGTTGTACAATGCTCTGACATCCACTCTGGGCTTTTTTTTGTGTTAAATAAAAGTTTACAATCTCAACTCTCTGATAAACATAAGTGGATGGCGGCTAATCCGTGTCTGAGAAACATCCGACCCTCTCTGTGCAAAATACATAAAGCGCTTACTCATGTTTTCATAGCTCAACAGTCGTATGGTACTTTTAAAGCACTTCTTAAAGCACAAACGAACAAACAACAAGCCCATAAGGACATAGAAAATGTCTTAAAGGTGCTATACGTAGCAATTTTACATGAATAAATCATTGTCACATCAGGTGGCTACATTCGTAAAATTAGTGTAAACGAATCAGTTCATCATGAAGAAGACCTTCTGTATGAGCCCCTACTACGTTCAAGCAGTCCCCAGGTCAGATTTGGGGAGAAATCTGATGGATTGCTTTATGGCACAAAACACGAAGAACGTGCTGCTATTCCAGAGCAAACAGAGCCAAAGCATTCAGAGATTTTGGTGAAATAAGGAGAAACAAGGGGGTTGTGGGAAATGGGGTCTTAATGTAAAGGACAGCTGTGAGGTAGAGGCGACCAATTGTCTTGGCCATGGTCTTATCTATTTACAGTAATTATACCAAAGTAGCACGATCAATTTGACAATGATGTTTGCTTTTCAGAAGTTACACATACCACCTTTAAAATTAACAATAATTATAAACAATAAAACAATCCAGTTGCCAACAGTCAAACCTAATTTGGAAAAAAGCTGAATAAAGTGGCGCAGGAAAGACCAGATTCAAGAGGGAAGCTGATGTGGAGTGACACTGAATAATACGATACCACCGGCCCCACCGTGAACCACCAATTACTGCTTAAGCTCGCAGCAGCAGACACCTATTCATCATGAAACGGCAACCAATCACCGCGGGCCGTGCAAACACCCTCAGTGGGAGTCAGTGGCCCTGCTGTTGCTGTGGCAGCAGGGATCCGACGCGGTGTCCTGGTGGGTGGGTGGTAGGTGTACAGTATGGCGCTGTGTGGCTTGAATCGGTGGGGTGGAGGTCAAGTCCTCTACTCTCCCAGGAGCAGGGCGGGGAACTGGCTGGGGGGGCGCATCCAAGTGGAAATGCAGTGAGGAGAGGGAGGGAAGAAGAAGAAGGGGCATCCTCTTCCTCTCCTTTCGTCCTCCATCTCTTTCCGTCTCTCTGCCTCACAGCGCTGTGGCCTCCCAGCTGGTTCCCCGCGGGACCTGGCGTCACTTGGTCTCTGTGAGCACTGGGGCGGGAACTGCTGAGGGATGTGGCCGGCTCAGCTCTGCCCCGGTGGCGGGAGACGAAGCTGCGGACGCCAGGCTGCAGGGCGTGACTGGTGCAGCGACACCTGAGAGGGGAGAGTCAGTACATGGCTTTTCTAATCCATAACTGACCCTCAGCTAAGCTGCATATGCCCCCTTTACCGTTACTTTTACCAGCTAAAACTGTAGCTAGCAAGGTAATTAAGCTAATGTGAAAAGTGTCACTGACTCATACTCACATTCCTTGCGAGGAGCTGCTATGTTGTTGTCTATGGATGAGGCTTTGTTGGCGGCCGTGGTGGTGCTCTGGCTCTGCGCTGCCTGGCCGGTGTTTGGGCTCTGAGCTGGCTGGTTCTGGCCCGCCTGGGCCGTCTTCTGTGTCTGGCTCGGCCTGGTCGGCGGGTTGGAGGCGTCCATGCTGCTCCCCATGCTGCTGCCAAGCTGCAGCCGCCTCATGTGCCGGACCACAGCGGTGGCATTGAACGCTTGCTGGAGAGAAGACACAGGGAGTTCTCACTTTGCCTCAATTTCTCCATAAACAGCATTTTAATAGCATCTTGTTTCTATCATATTATGTGTCTCTTGTGAAAATAGGATGTTTTGGTGTGACAGAACAGTGAGGGGTATAAACCAAATGAACGAATGAACATTTATCCTGTAAATAAAGGGTTTTATAAACTGCTAACACCTGTGCTACATTCTCACTAATTATGCTATTATGTTGCCAAATAATTGGCACATCATTGTAGCTACTTCTTTAGCTCATACAAATCAATTAACACCAAACCATGGAAACAATGACGAGTGCAGCCATGAAGCATCACTGCTTAACTCAGACAAGCTTCATATTTGGTTATTTTTTACACCATGTATATATGCAATTCAAAGATTTTGCCGAATCTCCTTTCAAACTAATTTGGTCATTTGGTAATTAGTATAGTATAAAGCTGCTTTCAACAACTATGATTTTATTTAGTAAAGGCCTTCAGTATAAACCACTAGATGGCAGTATGAGACAATGATCATCAGAACATGACAATATTTAATGGGCTTAATCTAATTAGATTAACCAGAAGTTCTGGTTGGGAGGAAGATGTCATTATCAGATCTCCTACAAGTCAAAACCAGTCTAACTTCACTGACTTCACTGCTGTGGGTCTGATGCTGTGTGTGTCACAGCCTCAGGTGTCTCACAACATTACAGGCTAGCAGCTACAAGTGCTGTCAAAAGAGCCGAAATCAGTGTCAGATTCTTTCTTTATTGACGCAGTTCTAAAAATAACTGCAGTTGAAAAATTTTTAGCGTACTTTATGTCATACCCAAATTTAGCCCCGCTGATGTGAATGAAATAAAATTAGAGACTCGACTATGCAGCACTGGTTAGCACACTGAGAACATATGTTGTAGAACTTCACTTTCGCATTGAGCTCTGTAACATTAACGTCCTATCCAGCCACCAGACTGCAAGACCAACATGAAGGCTGTCACATTAACGCTAGCTAGCTAACATTAAACTGCTGACACTGTTAGCATGTGTCATACCAAAGGCATTTTAAAGCCTCTGGAGTTAGCGTGAATGTTACCATAAGCAAACTGATGATGCTTGCTTGTTGATGGTGAGCTGAATTCTTTTAACAGTCACCTTTTAGCTGTCCAGCTACAGCACGTTTGGCTGGGTGAGATCTTATTCACCAAAAAAACTTTTTTTTTTTTTTTTTCCCCAAAAATCCAATTGCAGAAGCGGCACCTTTCTATGCCGTCTTATTCTCTGGGGGTGCCGTTGGTGAAGGCCCCGTGTTTCGGTTGCTTTCTCCACTAACAGTTGGAGCTTTTTTAATGAGGTACAGGTTCATTGCAGCAGCCAACTTCACTGCAGGTGCAGGACTGCCTGGCCTCTGTCAGGTATCGTAACAGCAGCATTTGTGCCTTAAAATGATGGCTTAATGCAGGATTAGGATATTGGCCCAAACTACGTACAAATACTAAAAATTTTCCATCCTCTCTTTTTTTTCATACTTATCCAAACCTGGAAATTAGTAACTCAAATTCCAGACTTTTACACGCAGTGTCGTAAACCTATATCGGGGATTTTTTTAAACGGTGATATTGTAAAGATCAAAAAAAGCAATGTTTCATTTCATAGGGGCTTTGAAGCTACAGAGCAGAATCTGTTTTCAATGAGCTGGCACGAGTGCAAAGATACCGTGATCTGGTCTTCTGTTGCAGTTTATCTTCCATTAAAAACATCTGAGGCTCAAGTATTACACTGTGCTATTAGCACCCAGAGCTGAGAGTGACGTCTTGTGTGAAGAGCAGCTCTTAGAGAAAGAACAAGTTGTCTCAAGCCTTCGCTTTACTCTATAGAGCCCAGGCTCTCAAAACACAGACCATCGTTCGAGGAGTCGTATTGGAGTGATCCAAAAGATTCCTGCAATAGAGCCAAAACCACCAAATACAAACTGCAGTAAACAACATTTACCCTCCATTTGCTCTTGGCGAAGTTCTTCCTGATCTGTCGGCTGACTGACTCATGGATGTTCTTGCAGAGCGCTGTATCCCCGGCGATCCTAATATGTACACACACACACACACACACACACACACACACACACACACACACACACACACACACACAAACACAAATTCTCTGTTAGCACCTATGACTGTACATCAATATCTGTATTGATTTTAAGCCTTTTTGTTAGCCTGTGTATGACATTCTGTGTGTGTGTGTGTGTGTTTCTAACCAGGGGTGTCTGAGTGCCAGTTCACAGGTGAAGCGCTTAGCTGGATCTTTTTCCATCAGACTGCTGATAAAATCCTTGGCTGGAGGAAAAAAAAAACATCAAAACATCAGTGAGTTTGGACACAAAAGAAATCTGTGACATAAATAACACTGATGATCTTTGACATTTCAGTCTGTTTGACTTGCTTGTGCAAATGTCCACCTGCACAGACTGCCATTTTTTTGTTGGCGTCTGCAGAAAAGCTAAGCAATGCAATATGAGGGTTGAATAAAATAGCAGAAATCAGTGAAAAAAACCTCTATTTTAGGGCTTTAAACTAATGTTCTAGATTCAAATTTCTATTCGAATTGTAAAAAAGTCTGCATGTTCAATTGTGAAAATTAGTTTCTGCTGTCCGGCAATGTATGTTTTTTTGTTTAATACCAGGAAAATCTGTTTAAATATATTTAAAGATGTGAAAAATAGTCCGGCTCTACACAAGGTTCTCGTCGCATCTCACATGTCTGCCCTCCCTCTCGCTCCTCTCCTCTTTTGATGAATTTCATTTTGTTTCAGCCATGTTGAATGAGGTGGGTTTTACGATGATAAAGTTGCTGTTTTTGTGCTTTGCTTTTGTGGCTTTGACGAGAGTGATATATCTCTGTTGGGACTCTTTCCATAATGTCATCAGACACATCATAACAACATGAGTCTGTCAGCGGCAGCAACAAACACTTTCAGTGGACGTACGCTGACGCTGTGCAGGGATTAACCTGCAGCACGTTCTGTGGCTGCTGCAATACTGTTCAATACTGAAAAATTTCAAAAACTGTTGTCTCTGTTGTCATTAGTCACCTGGACACAAAAATGTGGGAAAATAGCGTCCATAATCAGATAATAAGTGACTGTAATTTCTCCCGTTTGTCCGCTGATACTCGAGGACACGTGGACCGGCACTGACGGGAGCTGCAGCGTCACTTTCATTCACTGAAAATGAAATTCAGGTCAAGCACTTAATTCCACAACACGGCAGAGGACATTGTTTTATTTATTCCTTTTGTAATGTGTAGGTGTGTTGATCTTTCATATTGATGATTATATTGAAATAATACACAAGCCACATGTCTGATGCTGTACTGGTTTTTCCTCTTGTCGCAGATGCTCCAATGGTTTGAACCTCGTGGTTTCTTTAGAGGGATATTCAAACGTCATTTTTGGCCAGTTTTGACAGCCCTGCTCTGGTTTGGATGATTTCCATTTGCTGTATCTAAAGAGGAGAGCAGACTCTTTGGAAACACCAGGGTTTACCTACCAGCACATAAATAATACACAAACAGACACAGACACAGACACACACACACACACACACACACACACACACACACACACACACACACTGGACTGGAATCTCGAACAGGTTTCCAGGAAACACAAACTGGTTTTATTGCCAGGCTTCCCACATAGCTGTGGTAGTGACTGATACACCATCAGCACGGCCATCCCACCTCCCCCCACACGCACACACACACACGTTCCCAAATACATTCATTCCAGGCACATGACATCAGAGGCTGTGACGGAGAGGTGGTGTGTGGTCCATACGTGCCACATGGTGGATTGAGGAGGACTGGAAAATGGTCAAGGAAGCAGAAGATGTAGGAGGAGGAGGAGGAGGAGGAGGAGGAGGAGGACAAAGGCTCACCTGAGTCCGATATGTCGTCCCAGTACGGTGCGTCAAACTCGTAGTCGGCTTTCAGGATCTGTTCAAACAGCTTGGAGTCGTTTTCATCGTAAAACGGAGGGTAACCACAAAGCCTGCAGACAAGAGGTTTTCTCAGTCAGCTGTTCGTTCTGTGATTCGCTGATTCATTGAAGACGTCATTCATTTCTTTCCTCATTCAGCCATTGATTGAGTTACATGCATGTGTCAATCCACAAAAAGTTCTCCGTGTTTGGCCTTGTGTGTGTGTGTGTGTGTGTGTGTGTGTGTGTGTGTGTGTACATCTGGACTGGGCATTTCACCAATCAGCCACCACAGCTGCAGCCAATCCACACTCATCCACCAGATCTCCTCACCAGTCTTTGACCTTACGTTTACACGTAGCAGGGTATTTTGGAAAACAGATATTTTGGCCCCTCTGTTTTAAAAAATAACATCGTGCACACAACATCATTTTCAAAAATGTTGTTGTTTACATGAACCTGGATAAACACGCCGTTGAGCACCATCATAACTATGCCAAACCTATGGGCACGAGTGTAAACTCACATGACGTTAAGTATTTTGAGTCGCATGTTATAACGTTTCGGAACATGAAACGCCGTTTAACCCTGTTTACAAGCCAACACGTAACTGCCGTTTTCAGTTTGGCTGGAGTTTTTAAAAAAGGATCGTTTTCCATGTAAAAAACTCTTTTTGCGTGTAAACGAGAGGCCAAACCGCTTGAAAACAGGCCTTTTCCCGAAGTGTAAACGTGGCCTGAGTGTTGTACCCACTAGCCTCTGTTCTTTTGCTGCTTCTGACTTTGCCTCGTCTGTATGACTAATACGATTCTCTTTGTGCCTCAGGATCATCTCCTCCATCCACCTCTGCCCAGCTCCAGTCCACCACCTGAAGTAAACACTGACTCACTGCACCTACCTGCCCGCTCCCCGTCTGGATCAACTTCTGTGAACATTATCCAAACAAAATATTATTTTGCACTGACTTCTGGTCAAATCTCCAACCAAATTGTAACTATGAAAAGACAAAGTAAGTTCGGTTTTTGTCTCTGCATCTCCAAAAACACTTAATTGCACTGAACATCAATCTGATTCTTCTATTCTCGTCCTGCTCTGGATGGAAGTGGTTTCTTTTAATTGTTTCGGTGTGTTCATGGTGTCGGTGTTTGTGGCAGGGGACAGTGATGTTGGTCGCCAGCCCCCAGCGCTTCAAGCCTGGGTCGTAGTTGCCTGTATCACCTTAATCATGTTAACATGAGATTACTGGTTCCCAGTGTTGGTGAACACAAATTAACTGACGCTCCAGTCTGATTCTCCATAATGAGCCAACTGAACCAACAGCAGAGCGGCTGCTCAACCAAAAACTGAACCTCATTAGCGAAGTTCTGGATGCACCAAGAGATTTTCATAAAAACTCATTAAAATGCCGTTCTCCATCAATACACACACACACACACACACACACACACAAAGAAGAAAGTTTCTGCCTGCAGTGAGGAAAGTGAGGCTTTCCGTTTGTTTTTCTGGCTTCTCATTTGGTTAAAGACCCAACTGTCACTCAGCGAACCCTCCACTCCATCGAACACACACACAGACATTGAAACACACACACGCACACATGTCAGGAGGAAAGTCGGGTTCTGCCTGGTGTGAAGAGACGCTTCCCTCTTGTTTTTCTGCTTTCACGTTTGGTTGGAGACTCAGCCGTCACTTGCCATCCATTCCCACTGAACACACACACACATGCACGCACAAACACACACGCAGGATCCCAGGTGATTATCATGGATGATTACCTGATGTGATCTTTCCACCTGAGCAGCAGCTAAAAGCTAACAAGGTCTGAATCCCAACGCTAATTGTGCTAATTGCCAGCAGGGAGCCGTTCTCTCTTCCTCCCTCCCTCTCCGTCTCTCTCTCTGTCTTCCTCCAATGAGACGGCAGCCTGCGCCAACCTCATTTCACTCATTTATAGAAAAGGCTTAATTTAATGTGCGACTTATAGACATATGAAGACAAACACACACAGACTGCGACACATACAAACACACCATTGCATGTCACAGAGAGAGAGAGAGAGATACAGAGAGAGAGAGAGAGAGAGAGAGGTGGGAGAGAGACCTTCACTTTTCACATGTCAAATCTGTTTGAGACGCTAAAGTTCATGCTTCCTTTCTGCCACCATTAACCTGCTGCTGACTTCTGACCTCTGTTCTGACCTCATGCTCAAGATAATAATGTTTCTGTCAGGTGGAGCACGCACACACACACATCAATAGAGATACAGATGGAGAAACACACACACACACCTTTAAACAATTAAAGCAGCGGCCGCAGGCATAAACTTCGTATACACATTAGCGGTCATGCTCTAAAAACACACACACAAACACACACCCTCGACATAACAGTAACCTAAGCACACAGATATTGTTGTTTTCATTGTTCACGTCCACTCAAACGTGCGCGCGCACACACACGCACGCACTTGTGGTAAGAGGTGGGGGGTGACGCGGCAGAAGAAAAATAAAAAGCAGGGAAAAAGAAGTCTCGCCTGCAGCTCCATATCCATACAAGGCCATTCAGCAGAGCTCCATCTGGCTCTAATGTCAGCACACAAGCAACATTAACACACATACTCTCAAAACACACACACACACACACACACACACACACACACACACACACACACACACACACACACACACACACACACACACACACACACACGGGACAAGTTCAGGATCCATGCAAACGTTAGCATATGTATTGCAGTTGCTAGCGCTCGCTAGCTTAATGAAAAGAAGGTGAAGCTGGTTTGTGGTCGGGTTTTAGGAGTCTGTAATAAATCACAAAGCAGCCTGTGGTTTCGAGTGTGTGTACAAGCTTAGCTGGAGGTGAATCACTCTGTGTCTGACTCTTGTTTTCAGTAGATGTTTGGCTGTTACAGATTCCTGTGTGATGAGGAGGACGGAGGTCATACATTTAATAGGCCATGTTTTCTGTCTTTTTTCGTCCTAAATTCTGAAGTCATGAGTCAAAACTGATCGACATTCTGCTTTCAGGTGTTGAGAGTCAGCTGTGGTGTGTAAAGGCCCCGCACATCCACACAGGTGGTTCCACTTGTTCTGGCTAATTAGACCTCTGCTCATGTTAAACGGGGCTGAGAACAGGCCTTTTTATCACAGCTGACACTTTGACTTATAGGAGTCAAATGAGTCAAATCTTGCAACAAAAGAGAGTTGCAAGAGATGTTTGCAACTTATAATCTGACATGAGGTGTTTAATGAAGTGGTTCCTGGTGACTTGATACAAGGAGAACAAGCTGGTACTTACAGGATGTAGGCGATCACTCCAATGGACCAGCAGTCCACTGCCTTACTGTACGGCTTCTGGGCAAGAACCTCTGGAGCTGAAGGGGAAAGGAAACGCTGGTTACACGGCGCCTTGTTTTGGAATTGTTGCAACTTCTGTTCTCATGTGCCTCCATTTTGCAGTAGCCTGGTGTTTCACTGAGCTTAAATGTAGACTGTGTTTTTAGTAGCATTTTACGTTGTTGTCAGCTGGAGGTCCAGTTAAAGTGCTGTGTGATTTGCGTTTTACAAGGCTGAAAACAGCGAAAATATGCAGACTCTCCGTATCGGTTCAAATTAAAATCACATGTCAGATTTGTTAACGGTGGGAAATTTTCCTGCAGGAGGTGCACGAGTGAAAAAAGACCCTCAACCAACGCAAAACAAAAACCCAAACAAAGCAATGATGTCACCCTTGAAAGACTTTTATTAAACGTGTTTAGTCTTCTTCCAGTGTATTTAAACACAGAGCGAAGTGCTGTTTGGTAAAATCAGACGAATTTCTGCTGTTTATACAAACCGGGGCCAGATGCATGAAACTCATGTAGACTCACAACTGGAACTAGACAGAAGCGTGCATACACATTCATTTCATCAGATTTATAAAGCCAAGTGCATAAACATCATTTCTACTCCCACTGCTGCCCAGAAATGGATGCAGAAACAGCATCAAACATCTGTACACATTGATACTTAGGCCTGTCAATGAGGAGAAAAGTGCAATTGTGTTTCATCAGTGGGATTCTCCAAGAGAACAGCTGTCATTAGGCATGACTGTGGTGGTGGTGGTGGCTATTTGTAGCAGGAGTACCACTCAACACATGTACCTTTAAACCATCATCATGGTGATTATCTTAATAAAGGTCAGAGGGACGATCGATGGTTAATCAAAAGACTGAAACAGACTTCATAAAGTGCAATTCAGGATGAAATGAGAGATAATTAAGAGTGAAATGACGGCTCCACTGTAAATAAAAGCCGCAGCTCCCTCTTGAAAACCTAATGCACACCTGCTCTGATGCAGGCGTGAGGTGCACACATTCTCACCGCACAATCGTCCCTTAAAAAAAAACAGTTTACAGTACATGTGAGAAAAGGTGTATGCGTGGTTTTTGTGCTCGCACATCGTTTCTACATCTGGCCCGGCCTGACCTTCCTCTGCAGCTCATTACCGAGGCCCGGACAGAGCAAATCACTGATGACAGTGAGCTCAGCATAACATCACCTCACACACACAAAAGGCTGGATGGAGATAGATCGGGCACACACACACACACACACACCAAGAAATACTGCTCGTATTTGGGGCAAAATCTAAACTTTGCACACATGTGCTGAACCAGAATGCTCAGCTTTGTTTATAGGTCTACCCTGACTCACTGTGAAGGTGTGTGCGTGTGTTCTTGTTTAGCTGGATTCAGAATTAGGACATTTTCACACAGTGAGGTCATTGTGTCTGGTACTCACGACTTCAACGAGCGAGTTTCGAGTCAAACGTGCTGATAGACAGTAAATGTGTAAAATGTGGTCGGAATCTGAAATGTTTTTCTAACTCTCTTTAACTCACTTCCTGCGCTTACGTCTCGCTGCTTTGGTATTTTACAAATCACCTGTGGAACACTGCGCTGGCCTCACCGACTTCAGACTTTCCGTTCAGGAAGTTTGAGTCTCTGTTCTTCTTCTTCTGTTTCCTAACAAACTGCTGTTGTTGATTGCGTCGTGCCAAAATTTGTGTCTCACTAATGATGAGCTTTTTTTTTTTGGGTGGAAAACAAAATCAGGTCAAAGGCGTGTCTGCAGCTGCTTCACAGTAAAAGCGACAAGGAGTCAGACAAAGGTGTTACAGCAAACTGTGTTTTATACATCATTATATATCAATTTATTATGCTGAATATATGAATCTCGTGAGCTATTTTGTCCTGGTGTATTTGGACGGATACGAGTCTTCCAGGCCAACTCTGACTCATTTACAATCCTTTTTTCCCTGTTGATCAGTGAGTGCTGTCCATCAAATTAACTAAAAATAAAACACAGTGAAGGAGGTGTCACTGTGACGGCGACACAGCAGCAGGTTTAATATGTGTAATAACTGATTCAATGCTCGTTCTAGAAACTTTACAGCAATGACTCAGCAGATATTTTGGCTTAATCTTATGTAATTTCTGTTCAAAGAGGTTGTTGGGGACAAAAGTCTGGACCTGCTGCTGATACTGCAGGTGTGCTCTTATGATAAGTTCAGCTCAGCTTTAGGTTCATGCATTATGGTGAAACACTGAACAGTCGTTCCTCAGCTTTGTGAACCTGCTTTCTTTTTGAGAACTCTGTGTACCCAGGGAGGTAATTTTGTCAATGGAAAGTCTTCATAAGTACAGGAAAACAATGCATGTGATTACACATACTCATGCTCATCGCTCAGGCCTGGTTTTCATTTGGCGCACTCTGAGTTATATTTAGACACACATTGTCTGGAGTGGAAATGCCTTGTGGCCAAGGAAACCTCTGCAGCAGGGTGATGGGGGCTCTGGGTCGGAGGTGAAGAGATAGAGGGATGGATGAGAGGGGTACAGAGAGGCATGTGATGAAAGATAGGGAGTATGACATGAAGATGTGACCATTTTAAGTCAAATCATGGCTGGTGGGACTTCTTTTGAGTGTGTGTATGCCTCCACATGTGCATACCTGAGGCATTACAATCTGAGTTTAGTGAAGTTGGCCTGATGGGGGCGCTACAAATTCAATTTCAAGTTCAACAAATTGTCATTAATGTGTCTGCATGTCTGTATTTCTATGACAGATTTATTTATACGAGAGTTTCTGTGATGTTTGTCAGGACAGCCAGTCTGTTCGTGTTCCAACATGAAAGTGTGTGTGCTGTCAACTGCCGAACATCTGTCTCTTATAGCGATGCACACACACAGAAACACACAAATGCACACAGAGTGATGCACTCAGCTTCACACACAAATCAATGCACACACACACACACACACACACACAAAAAAGATATATACAAATGCATGTATGCATTCACACATTCATGTTAGCACACACACACAGAAAATGGTTTGGTCCACAGTGAGTGAACAAAGACGATGCAGAGAGCAGGAAGCGTCAACGGTGTCAGATGGAAGCAACATTTGCTCTTTGAATCTTTCATTCGTTGGATTGTCGCCGGCAGAAATCCAGCAAAGTCAGTTCAGTTCATATTTACACGCTGTGAACAACGAGAAATACAACCCGAGCTGTGACCTCCGTCACCAAACCACGACGCTGATATGAACGCAAAATTCCTCTTCACTAAGTCCCTCCCTCAAACAGCGACTGTCCAATCACAGCTCAGCAATTATGCACAGCAGGTCTGTTGAGCACAACAACAAATGGTGACTTTGGGGAGGGAAGAAGGAGACTACAGACCACTGGAGGCCGGGGAAGACTGGCTGACTTACCCACATATCCCGGCGTGCCGCAGGCGGTGGACATGACGTCGCCGCTGCCCTCCATCTTGGACAGACCGAAGTCGCTGATCATGATCTTTGACTCATCTTGAGGATTGAAGTACAGCAAGTTCTCTGGCTGGAGGATGAAGACGGAGGTTTCAGGTCATTTTAGTCAAGTTATTGTCTCGTGTAAGAAAAACCTGAGCAGCTAATGAACTTCAAACGTGACAAACACAGCCCTCCTTTCTTCCTCACTCTACACTGTGTTGGTTTTATGGAGGTCTCTGTGACCAATCCCCTCTCTCCCAACAGCTGGCACACACCTCGCTGACCCATAATGCACTGCGAGTGTCAAGTCAGTGGCTTTATTGCTGCAGTAAATCATTAGCTGTCAAGCAAAAACAAACTGCTCGTGCGGATTTAAAATGTGGGAGGTGGGTGTGTGTGTCCATGTATTACTCTCACTGTGGGGACTCACCTTACTTGTGGGGACAAAATGCAGGTCCCAGAAATGAATGTAAGTCTACATAATGTTCCCAAAAGTGATGAAAACCTACCATCTGTATGAGTATGTCACAGTACCTTCAGGTCTCGGTGTACGATGCCCATCTTGTGCAGATAGTTCACGGCATCCAGGACTTGTCGAATCAGCGTGCTCGCATCCTTCTCCGTGTAGAAACCTTTTTCCACAATTCGGTCGAACAGTTCGCCGCCGGACACCCTGCAGAATGAGAAGTCATGCGTGTGTGTCAGTGTATTGTGATTACTGATTCCCAACTGAATTAAAAATCTCCCCACACATAGTAAGTCTTTGTGTAGCATGTGTGAAACAGCTTCTGGGAAAGATAAATTAGGGACCATCTTACAAAAACACACATCAGAAATTTTCATTATCAATGTGAATTCTACTCTTGACAGGAGTCAAAGCTCCTGCCAAAATATTCTTGACATATCTGCAGTGCCGCTCTGTGTAAGCAGACTGAAACCCACTGATGCTGGAAAAAAAAAACCCTGTGACCCAAGAAAAACACATAATGAAGTTCGTCTGTAATCGCTCCCCTTTGGCAGATTCTTTCAATATTTACTTTTATGTTTTATGACTCCAGATCACATGAAATGACTTGTCCAGGTATGGATACAGTATGCACAGATCTCGTCATCTGCTGCACAGACACACAGCTCCCCCTGCTGGAGGGTAATCTGCCTTCACTACGCAGTATCATCTCATTCTCCATGTGAATGTGGACTGTTTGCAGGACAAATGGCAGCAAAAAGTGCAGACATAAATAAGCAACAGCAGCCGTAATTGTACATATAAAACCACTAATAACAATAGTAGCAGTAGTAGTAGTAGTAGATGCAGTAGTAGTAGTAACCAACCAAACTTATTTTCTGTACTGCGTGTTTACACCTAAAAGCATAATGAAGTACACACACAGGAATCTGCACACAAGCTCTAATATACACAAGGTTGTGGCCACAAACGTGCACATACTACAGACACACAAGAATACACAAAACACATACACGCACACACACACACGGAGCACATGCACAGAGACAGATCAGATTAGAGCCTGTGGAAGTTAAAGTCTAATGAAGTTTCTGAAAAAAGAGATCAGAATTAATTGCTAATCCTCTCTCTCTTCAAAGAGGGCAGTGACTCGTTGGGTTTCAGAGGCAGTCATGTCTGGGAATGACAAGAAAGGGCTAAATGCACACACACACACACACACACACACACACACACACACACACACACACACACAAAAACAGACACACACACACAGCAAACGGGAGATCAGCCACCAGGCTGCATGGTTGCGTAAGCGTTTGCGTAAGGAGACCATGGCAATCAGACAGGAGCACCCACACAAGAACACACAGGGACACACACCGGCACAAAAACACACACACCCACACATACATGCAGATGCGAGGGAAGGACCGCACGCGCACACACACATGGACACAAACATATTAAAAGCAAACGCACACTCATAAACACACAGACATGAAAAACACAAGCATACACATACAAGGTCACACACATGTAAACACAGCACACACACAATTAACACAGTGTCACACACATACACAAAGCTAGTAAAACAAGGCTCAAGGATTGTCCAATTAGGTCCATTCAGCTTTTCTCAAAACATCCAGCGGTAAGGAGGTCAAACCCTGACATCTTCTCCATGTCCCTGGCTGTGTCCACCCCGCTCCTTGTTTACCCCAGTGTCCATGTTCATGTCTGCAATGATTGGCAGTAACAAAATAATATCTCATCAATTCATTAACGTCACTCGTCTCTTGTGATTGGACAGCAGGGAACCGAGGCAGACGAGGGTCAGACAGTCCATATTTATTTCTGACTCAGACATATTCTTACCTTTATACGACAGCATGTGTGGAAACTGTGTATTACAGAAAAGGAACAGCACACAACACTGTGCAGCAGCTAATGTCGCCATCACAATGATGTCAACCACAGAGGAATAAGACACATTAAAGCCACAGTGGGTGCAGAATCACTGTGAAAGATCTCCAGCTAGCTGCTTTTCTAGAACTTTATGATGTCAAAGTGAAGTTGACCTTCGACCTTGGATCTAAAACGCCTTCGCTTCATTATTTTATCCTATTGTGTGACAAAAACGTGTGTTACAGTGACCTTTGACCACCAAAATATTATCAGCTCATCCTTGAGAATTTTCAGCGTTATCACAAGAATGGGATGGAGGGACGTACGTATGTACAGACGGACGGACGGATTTGTCCTCGCCTTTCAACAACTTCCATACAGCATGAAAGACAAACAATTCTGCGCTGACCTTTAAAGGCCCTCCGCACCCGTTGTCCATCCGCGCAGGTGTTTTTCACTTATTAAGCCGATTAAAGCTCTTGCGAGCAACGCGTGGGTGCGAACACACTGTGCTTTCATTGGGTGGGCTCCAAATCTGAGCGCCACTGTGGCGGTTGGGCGTGGTTTCATTTGGCCGCTGAACGCAGCACACGCCGCTTATGTCCACCTGGATCGGCATCTTTAAAAACACAGACTGAGGATCACTTCCATGAAGTTTGTTTGCCTTAAATTTCTTTTGTGTTCTGTGTTTATGGAGATATTTTGTTACATGTGCGGACAATTTTTTTTTCAAAGGAGGGGGAAAATGTATGTATGCATGTAGCGAAGGCCTGAAGCAGCTAAGTGGGACTCAGCCATTAGTGACTATCATTTACACCTATGCCCACTTCCACCTTTTCTTCCTGTGACATGTCAAAATGTCACTCATCTTCAGATGCTTTCTCGAAGCACAGAAATGTTCTCACCTGTTGAATGAATGAATTTCCATATTAAATATGGCCACACTCTCTTTCACCATTCCTCCACACCTCTCCCCATCGTCAGCTGTTTCGAGGCAGGCGGTGTTATTGCTCGCTCTGCTGACAGTTGTGCATTAACGCTGACAGTAGGCCTTATTTTCAAGCCTGTGCGTGTGTGTGTGTCGTGTGTGTGTGTGTGTGTGTGTGTGTGTGTGTGTGTGTGTGTGTGTGTGTGTGTGTGTGTGTATGTGATGCATGCTGTTCACCGTGGCAGAGATGAAGAGTCTTTACAGTCTTGGGACCTGGCTGACTAATCACAGCAAAGAGGAGGTCTGACTGGAGGTACAGAGCTGCTGCTGGGATTAGCAGTCAACAGGGGAGGAGAGCCCCACTGCTCCTAAGGCTGCACTCACTCCGGCTTGCATTCTTTGATCCAGTCGATCTTTGTTCACACAAACACTTACATCAGATTAAGGCAATTCTGTGGAAACGGTAACATAAACACTATAATTACACTAATGAAGCTCCAGTGAAAGATCAGTCAGGGGGACCGTGCCTCTGCACGCTCAGGCCTGTAGTTTACTTCATTCACTCCTCTCACGGATGCTCATTCATTATTTCTTTGCTGTCAGTGTCTCTGCAAATTCAAGTATCAGCTGTTCTCATCAGCTGATCACATCTATGCAATAGCACAGCGACATTGTGAGCCTATCATATCTCTGCTGTCTTTCCAATTTTCAGTCATCAGCTCCCACCGCCACCATGAGGGGGATTCATCTTGCTGCTGCTCCAAGTGATGCCCCTCAACTCCAACATCTCCTACATCTCCACTGCCACATTCACATATCTTTACTTCATTCACTTGTCTCTCCTGATCGAAATGATATCAAACTCTGAATTTGTGTTACAGTTATACAGCTATTCAGCTTTCATAGCTTAACACATGAAGACTGAGATTTTTGGGTTGCTCTGGTTTATTGACAGCATTCTAATATATCTGCACATTACTTGGGTGAGTAAACTAAATGACAAGATGGTATGATCATGTTATCATGACACAATTTCACCAAAGAAATCAATATTTGCTAATAGTTTTTTTTTTTATTTTTTTTATCAGTTTTATTGCCTTTCAGATAGACAGAGTTTACCTTTTTGTATGTTTTAACTCAAAAATGTGGTGCTGATTTGATGCTATCAGAATTAAATGGTTCTCACCTGCATAAATTGACTGAGCCTAATAAGTAAAACACAGCAGAATGAGAATTCACATAAATAATTTAGAAAAACCAACTAAGATCAGCCTGTTACTGTGTCCTGCTGCCTCGGGTTCCCTTTGCGAATCCACATCTTTATTGTCCACTCATGTGGAAGTTTGTGTTTGTGTGTGCTTCAAAGCAAAGTACATGGTGTGATAAAAATGAAAATAAAAGGGACGTGCTATAAACAAAGGGAGATAAAAAACAAAGCTAATCCTCTTCACCACCACGTAATCTGCATCCCAGTACGAAAGGGGAAACACGACAGTATGAAACTGTTTTTTCACTCAGCTGCTGGTTTTTATAATACCTGGTTTAGGTGCTGCAGTCCCCTTTGAAGAGTGATGGAAAATGAGTGATGGAAGACATCATCTCGCAACATTGGTTACATTAAGGGATGTCTGTAAGTGTTATTTCTTCATTTAGCGCTTAGGTTTCAAAAGTGGCAGAAAAAACACAGCGACAGGCAGTGAAAAAAAGTTCATTTCAGCCCCTGCTAATATGCAATTCACAATACACACAACATCAATAGAAAGCCCAAGTTGCACTGGGTTGCATCGATTTTCATAGCAGCGTGGACTGATTGCCTCCCTGCGGTTGAGGTTACATAAGACAAGCTGTGATGAACGGGAACGAAGGAAACGCTGTCAGACTGCATTGATCTGCCACACGGCAACTGCACAGAAAAGGCTCCAAAATCCTCGTTCCGAAATGAGATTCCTGTCCGCTGAAAAAAAAAACCCTGACATCTCAATAACTGCACATAATTACCACAACTGAGGTTACTTATTACAGGAGTGACTTCTCGAATTTGTGGGGCAGAAAGCCTCACTTTCATGTTTGCTGAAGCGCTGCTGAAAATTGTGACTAGAACAATTTGCTGTTGCCACTTCCAGCATCTAATGGACATGACTGCTTTATGTTTCAGGAGATCTGCTGTACAGTGATGAAGCCGCCGTGTACAGCTTAAGGAAGGACAGCCTGCAGCACTGGGGCCAGATGAAAAGCGAGACTGAACCATTCTCTCATCTGATGCTCTTCTATATTTTAATATGTTTTTCACAGCGAAGCGTTTCTCTGATTCTCTGTATGAAAATGAGACAAACAGAATCCTAAAACAGCACAGTGAGAGAAGGTAGAAACGATGGTATTAGATGATTCACAAGCTTGTCTAAACATGGAAAAGATGGAAAGGAGAGTTATTGCTGAATTAAAGCTGCATTCAATCATCTTTTGACAATTTTGGCATTCACATTCATTTAGAGTCCAATATTTACTCTACATTTAGCGACAAGATGCTAAAAAGCTGCTCAGAACTGAGGGTAAAGAAAGGGAGGTCGTCACAAGCGACACCTTTTATATTAAATATAATTATCTGTCTGCTGTCAATATAGAAAATGAATTAAGTTCAGTATTCATTCCCCTTTTACCTCTATTTTGGTCTCCACCAGCTCCAGGGGGAAATATTCGGGTATTTCGCTGTTACATGCGACACTAACTAAAACTAAAACAAGCTGAAAGACGAGGGTTCGTCACTATGACAACCCCTTTCACGTTATACAGTCATGTGATTCTTTGTCAACATGAAAATATTGATTAATGCAGCTTTAAGTTTCATTGGGAAGACAAAAATGGTCTTTTGAATGCACATGTTCCATTATCCACATAGGAATGTACAATGTGTAAAACATACTTATTGCTCAAATGTAGCATCACCTCCCACTTCTGTACAAATCTTACATTTGTAAGTTAAATCCATAATGATAAAAATATAGTTACTTTTATTTTAGGTTTTGCGATATTTCAAAACTTCACAACAAATCTGTCATGCTGATAATGCCACCTGCTGTAATTCCCAAGGTCACCTTTGAAATGTTATAACCCAGGCGTCACCTTTGGCCTTGTAACTATGGAAACCAATCCATATTCCATGAACAGATGGTGCCTCAAAAAAATGATTGGAAAAAGGAAAAATGCAAGTGAGCAGGCGAACGAGCAGCGAGAGGCGACGGTGGAGGAACTAAGGTGTGATATGAGAGGAAAGGAAGCTATGAAATGAAAGAAGAGGCGAGCAGATGGTGTTAGACAGGAGAGAAAACGGATGCAAGGATGGAGGGAGGTGTACAGGAGGATGACAGAGCGGAGGTGGGGTCTTTCCTGTTACAGTCTGTTTCACATTTTGTTGGAATTAAAACTGTGTTTTGCTCTCAAAGCAATTCATGTAATCTTAGACCGGCTGGCATAAAAAATACTGTGAAAGCACTAAATTGAAACTGCAGGTTATACAGTCATCCTCTCGGGGTGAAAACTGATTGACGATGTGCTTTGAAGCAGAACTAAGTACATAACCAGCATATTACAGTATTTGTAATGCTGCCCAGAGATGGAGTACTGACAGACTGAAGTATTACTTCAGTAAAACGTCCATCTGAGTGATGAAACCCTACTTGTTTTAAACGTTTGGATAAAATGAAATCTATAATACTGGTGGTAATCACCTTTGTGTGTCAGAATTTCAAGCTGCAGTTCGTAGCCTTGATGTCCAGAGCATAAATCAAGTCATCGAACAGGGATTATGACTTCCTCCTCAGGTGACGGCAGCCGGGCCAGGAAACATAAATGCTCTGTTAACCGGTTTATCCGCGACAACAGGAGGCTCAAAGCAAAAGGTTAACATCGTAGGTAAACAGCTTAATCGGAGGGAGAGCCAACGGAGGGATTTCAGGTGATGTAACGCACTCCTCGGCAGACATGTTGGAGGAACTTCAGCTCTGCGAAAGGCTGAATGTGTTTCTTAATTTACCGTTCGAGCATCTGACGGGAAGTGGACGGACATGACTAATCTCGGCGCTCACTGTGACTGGAAAGTGATTATTTGTTCTGTGAAGTATTATCATTATGTCAGCTTGCTAGCTTGCTAGCCAGGGGCTACAGATGAGAATAAGCCTTAGAAGAGTCTTGCTTTAACTACAGTTAATAACTCTGGACAGAGGAATAACACATAAAGAACAAGCTGAATTAATGATTAATAAACTGCACTTTTGTTCAATTTATTCACACAGTTTTGCTTTGACCAGTGTTTTACAGTAGCTCATGTTAGCTAATGTTAGCATACTTAACATTGAAATTGTAACTGAGAATCTGTTACTTGACCGTTCAGTGAAAGTTGCTTTAAAGCATTTAAAGCACCTGTTTTCTGGTCTCATCTGCAGTAAAAACACTGTTACCCCTTGAGTATACATTAACAGGGAAACAATATTCCTACTGCCTTCAGCCTGACAGTAGATGCACAGCAGACACATTTCAGTTTTCCTTAGATGACAGCCTTTAGCCTGGATTGAAAATGCCCCACTCTGCCTGCTGCTGAACATAAATACCATTAAATATCAGTGATGTCAGTTAAAATCTCCATTATCATATGAGATCTGACTTAATTATGTCACAGCGACCTCCTCAGGAGACAGATCTGCGCACCTTACCAATCCGTTTCTGAGAATATCACCAGTCTTCTGCACAGCAGCCTCCACAGAAAGTGCCAGTTTCCTCCACAGTTGCTACTATTAAACTTGCGATACACTGAAAGCCTTTGCATGCAGTGACTGTGAATTCTATGCTGCTGTTGTAGAGCTCCTTTGACTTGCTTGTCTTTTAAGTTGTCAGCTGTCAGACTGTTTAATGTAGTGCTGTGTTCACATGCCTACTGTTTGCACTACTTGATTCATGTTTTAACGGCTTGCTATTGCTTCCATGCAATATTGCACATACTTGACTTTGTATAAATATATATATAAATATATATGTAGTTTATTTTGTATCTTTTATTCCCTTCTACATCCCCTTTATTGCTTACTGTCTGTAACATCCCGATTTATCTTATCTTAAAACACATTATGCTCTGTTGGCTGCACATCTGTAGAAAGCTTGAAGATTACTTGTCCAACCCATTAGAATAATTAAGACATAGAGGAAAGCCCAGCGATGCAAACGTCATTGTAAACATGTTAATCTTCATTAAGGCTAAAATCTGCAAGTTTAGACATTCATCCAAGTTACATTTTTTATTGATTATGACATTCAGCTGCTACATGAGCTCCTGAACCCAAGCAGAGAAAATGCAATTAATCATATCAGTATAATTGTAGAAGTCAGTTGAGTACATTTTTGTGTTATTAAGTACAAATATTACATATCGCTTTATGCTTTCTATTGCTGACTTCATGCAACGCTTGTTTAGTTTATAGCCAGGTCTTAAGGGCTTTATGATTCGTCTATGTGCATGTGTGGACATTTTCTTAATCTAAAAGCAAAACAGCAGTTTGTTAATTAATTAAACCAAAAGTGCAAAGGAAATACATAAAGCTACAATCTTAGTGTGCTCCTAATTTAGGTATTAGGACAGCGTCAACCACAAAATCTTGTGGATTAGCCACTTAATGTCATTCAAAAAGGTAAACTTGGTTTATTTGTGAGAAATCGAAGGACCCAAAGACACGTGGTAGGTGAACAGATAATCCACTGACATCGGCTTGTAAACATAGTTACTGTTGTGTAATCTCCAGCCGTGACTTCCACCTGAACTTGATTGAAATGTTTCCAGAACGAGTGCCAAACTTCCACGCCAACTTCTCCTCTTACGTAAGCGGTAAGTAACCTTGCAGAGGAGGTTAGTAGGGCACCCATGGGTGAGCCTTCCTGCCTCCCTCTACGGCTGACCATCAAAGCAGAGATGCTACTGATGTAATAGCGGCCTTGTAAATGTGTGCTGTGTTTTGTGGGTGTGTGGGAGCATGGGTGGGCTTTTAGCGTGTGTGTTACTGTGTGAGATGTCACCTCAACAGAGCTGTCACTGAAGTTAATAGTGTGCATGTGTGTGTTGGTGTGTGCAGTGACGGGTAGGTGGGCAGGTGTGCCACAGTAAATCAAAGCGTTGCTGGTCACAGTGTAGTGCTGACAGGTTGCACAGACAGGAGCAGCTTGCTAAATGCTAACTGTGAATAAAGAGTCACATCCTTGGCGGGTAAACACAGAGAGACAAGCGAGAGCATGAAAGTTGGACTCACAGCTGCATTATCAGGTAGAGGTGGTCAGGACTCTCGTAGATGTCCTCCAGTGCCACAATGTTCTCATGCTTGATCCTGCAAAGCAAAGGCAAACCATGAGTCAAGCTTTCCACTTCAAAGCCGCAGCATCGCCCTCCATCACACAATAACACATTAACAGAAATAAATGACTTTTAATCCGAAACGGTCACTGTTGAACCGCAAAAAACATTGCTCCCCCATTAGCTTCTGCCATGTGAATAAACATGCCTGGTAATCCACAGTAATACTCTGACAGTGTTTCATCCAGAGTGGCCTTATAATCCGGACTTCATTATCCAGATTTCAACATTTTTAAAGCTTAAAGAACTCATCTCAAGGTCCGTTTAGTTTTTCAGCTTTCAGTCATATTACATTATCTTCTGGCCAGTTTCCAGTAAGTGCCATCTGCTGATGAGGACCACGTGAGATGACTGAAAGCTATACAGCAGCTACTAGATGGAGCTTGAGGTGAGATTATGTCAGATGCTAAACTTCATTTGTCGAGCTGGCAGGGCAGCTTCACCTGAAGAAGACGCTGAGATGCGGTTGAAAGCCCTGGAAAACCAGCCATCAAACAGTAAGCGAGAACATTTCAGGGATTCAAATCCATTTTCATCTTTCCCTCTCCTTTCTGCTCCTTACTGTCAGTTCTCTCCTGATTTCTCCATGGTTACAGCGCTGTGATGAGGATGTTTCCGTCCCTCTGTGTGTGTGTGTGTGTGTGTGTGTGTGGGTGTACATTTGTTATCCTAACACCTCATACCTTGTAGAAACACGATTGATTTTGTGTGTGGGTGTGTTGGTTAATCATCCTCTGCATTGTGGACGAGGTAATTCCCCCTGGTCTATATCCTTCAAACACATGGACATGTGCACACGCACACACACACATGCACGCACACACACACACACACACACACACACACACACACACACACGCGCACGCATGCACACGCACACACACACTTCACCCTAAAATGGAATGATTTATATAAGAACTTGTCCCTAAATGAACGAGAGTCCCCACAATGTGGCTGCATGAACAGATTTATGTCCCCATAATATGAGCAATGTACATGCAAACACACACACATGCTCACACGCGCGCAGGAAGGCACAGCAGGTGCACAGGTGAGCATCTAACACTTATTACGGAGTGCATGACCTCCGCGACGGCAGAGCTGAGACATGACTCATGCACACACACACACACACACACGCGTGCCTTGAAAAGGGATAATGTGTGTGTATCTGAGCCCTGCCTCGGATAATGAAGGGCTAGCAGCAAACGGTGTGAGTGTAATGGCTGAGGAGAGCATTCAGAAAAACATGACAGGCTTTAAGCTGCAGTTAGCTGCTCTCATTCATGGATTTCTCCTGTGTGCGTCCTGTTACTGCTCCACACAGCTTGTAATGTGGCCACTTGTATCTACGTCTTATCTCTGAAATGATGTTCATACACATTATCTCGGACTTATTTTTAACTGATGAGCTGATTAATTGTTTAGTTGATGGACAGAAAATGAATGTACAATTATTTTGGTATAGTGATCAGGTTCCTATATTTTGTACTACCGAAAATGAGCAAGAAATACAAGCTGTCAGGATGACAGCTCTCGAAATGTCTTGATTTTTCTGTCATTTTTTCCACAAACAGATCTTAAGCTTTATTTGCCATGGAAGGACGTCATCCTGATTTGTTAAGTAATCCACCAGATTTCCCTCCAAAGCCGGCCTGGTGTCTCACTGCGCACTGGCTGCCAGTCTGCTCACTGATGCTCTCGTTTGTTTACACTAATGACACTCATTTGTCTAAATGAATGTCGGCATCTCTCCTTCATTACTGAAGGTAATTCTCATTTTCTCTAATGTTTGCCCGGTGCAGCCAAATGAACAAATTCATTTTATTTAATAGCACAATACACCTGTGTTGTCACAGCACGGAGCACATTTCTATGTAGTTGCGTGGTTACATGCTTGTGTGTAAGAGTCCTTGTTTTTTTTTTCTTTTGAAAGGAGGCAAAAAGTGCTCTTTCTGGAGGCTTGGGTGAGACATTTCCTGTCCTCTAAAGGCACTTAGAGTAATAACTTGTCTCTTTTTCTAGCAAGCTAGTTTCAGTTCTTTCCAGATAAACTAAGTCAGCCGGCCATCCTGACTTCTCATTCAGCCAGTAGAATTTGATACTTTCAATCCTTTCCATGGACTGGACCGTTCACGCATACTTTAATCTCCAACAAAGAGCACAGAATCCAAACAGAATTCACGACAGCGATCATATTTTTAATACTGTGCAGCTGTTTTGTGCTCACAGACAGAAGTTTCAGTCGTGATGTGTGTGTGTATGTGTGTGTGGTAGGTGGGCTGTGGATCGTGACCCGGGGGCGGGGGGTTGGGGTGCGTAGAAGAGAGAGGAGATGCACAGTTGCCCCGGTAACCAGGAATTAGGAGGCTTATGTGTGTGCGTATGTGTGTGTGTGCTATGCCTAACAGCACTCACTTCCTCAGCACGGCGATCTCGTTCTCGATGCTGCTCTCCTTCCCCTTCAGAGCCTTTTTAGGGATGCACTTCACTGCAAACATCCGACCGGTCAGCCTCTCCTGGGCCAGGACCACCTCGGAAAACGCTCCTCTGCGGACACACAAACAACAGCGTCACGTCAGGCGCGGGCCGGTTAGTGGACGATGTAGCCCTCCGTCTTGCGGCGTCCTGCTGCTTTTCACATTAAAGTTTACATGACACAGAGCTGAGAAACAAATTGGATTCTGTCAGCTGTGGGGGGAGGTTGTCCACCCTGCAGGGTCTAATCTACAAGACATTCATCTGAAATAGAGAAACTCGTCCCTAAATCTACACCCTCACATAAACCAGCATGATAAAAACAAGAAGCACATTGAGTGTTTATAGAAAAGATCTTCAGCAGCAACATATAGGCCCGTCCTTTTCCAAGCAGTCCTATCTCTATGTCCATCATTTCCACAGCATACATTAAATCTGCATGATTGCCAGGAAGGAAAAACGTGCAAGCATCAATGTTAAATACATCACTGCAGACTTGTTATGCTGTAAGTCTCGCTGTTGCATCCTTAAAGCAGAACTCCAGTCATTTAGCGTTCACTTGCAGTGAACTTCCTCGCATCTTTAGAGAACTGAGACTCACAATTTCAGAGCCATTACTGAAAATAAACACAGAAAACAAAGAGAAAACTCCCTTTCTTCTAAATGAAAAACACACAGTATATCGCCACATTTAGCATAATGTGACTTCAGTTATTTGCCTTTGAGATCCCATTTCCAACCAATACAGGTGTCTGATAATCTTAATATGCAGAAAATTACATTGCAGTGGTAATGTGATTGGATCTGCCGAGTGTAACATGAGAACATTAGCAATTTCTTTTATTTATTCACTTAGAACGACCGTGGCGCCCGAAAATAATTTCAAATTTTCGTTTCTTGCGACATAAAAACTGATGATCCTCAATAACATTCACGGCGCCAGTATTAAGATGAACGCTGGGAAATTCAAATTCAGCCCCTTCAGTTGTATGTGTGTGTGTGTGTGTGTGCGTCAGGACGACAAGCAGGGCGATGAATGAAGATGAGCTTATTGTGAGTTAATCTGCCTGAACCGGGTGTTGACTCCTGTGTCGATCTGCCTTCAGCTCCACCCCTGTCACATTAGAGTAAACATCTCTCCATCTTTATCTCTCCTCTCTCTGTTTCGCTCCCCTCCTTCTGTCTCCTCGTCTGCACAACGCTCAAGCTACCTGCATCTGACATACATACCATTTAAAATGTTCTGAGACCCACTCAAATATTGAATTTAAAACCGCAAGAAGGCTATTTCAAGGCACTTCATGGCCCGGCTGACTGCTGTACATCTGACCTTTCGCACATATGAGCTCGCACAAGAAATCCTCAGACAGAGGTCTTTCTAGTCTGGAGCCCAGGCTTAGATCTAAGCGGGGGACAGGCAGAAACTGTGCATTCAAGGCAGAAAGACTGTACATCAACCTGCCTGTCAAAATGAAACTGAGGAACAAAGTGTTGACACAACACTGATATTTCCTTATAAACTGTGGCGGCGAACATGTCAGCAAACAGTTACTTGTTGTGCACATCCAGCAGACAAAGAGCAACATCAGCGTTCATTCAAAGCCGTGTCTCCAGTGACCGATACTGATACCTCGATTTTAATACAGCCTCCTGAATGATGCTTCTTTGATACCAATTTTTATAAAAACCCTTTTAAGAAAAAGAAAATGACATTCCACATTATGGTACTTTATGGTGATTACTCACTTCAGAGGAGGAAGCTATTCAAGGACCGGGGAGCAGCTGGAGAAACTAACTCCAGTGGTATTTATGCTTAATGGAGCTAAATTCATGTTCCTCTCATCAGGTCAGATTTTTAATTTGCCCAATATTTTGTCATGTACAGATAAAGTGCAGTCTATCAACCATGACACACCTGCAACACTAATGACTCCCATCAGCGTCAGATGTAATTTATTAGTGTGAATTAGCAAGAGTTAGCATGCAGCAAGCTAAATTAAAGAGGTGACCACAGTAAACCTGACACCTGTTAAACATCAGCATGTTAATATTGTCAGCATGAGCATGTTAGCGCCCTGATTTTAGCGTTTAGTTTAAAGTACCGCTGTGCTGAAGAGCAGCCGAACGGAGCCGCTAGAATGGCTGTAGACTAAATCAACATGTTGTTTTCAGTGCTGAAATGTGCAAACGATTGGTTGGGGGTTATAGGGAAAAATCTGACACTACACGACACAAATGGAAAGCAGAAGTAATAAAGAGAAAGAAAGTGTTGATGAACGCTCCCACTATGTTTTAAGATTGTTCTACTAACCTTGTTCTTTTGATTAAACATTTCATTCTAATATCTGTCAAGGTCTGTTTCAACCAGCCACAGCTCAATTTCCACCTCACCATCATGCACACCTGCCTGCCTGGAAAATGAATTTCACATCATGCTGCCTCTCACTGAAAGGCGACCCGCAGTACAATCGACCACGGCTCTAGACCGCCATGCACCTCCCTCCCCCTGCTCCTCGCTGAGGTTTCCATTCACGGCTGGTGTGAATGAGCGCTTTATCGCATCAATATGTGAGCGCTGCCGTGCGGAAAGCCCTCGAGCCCTTCAGGGCGAAGAACATTTGACAAGGCGCCCGTGTGCCACAGGGCCGAACACCAGCGTACCATTGCAGAAGCCGCTCTGCAGCTGCCGTTCCTGCGGCGCCTGCTCCGGGTGTTTTTCTCACGCCTCTCAGCGAGAATCTCATTCTTCTTCTCACCTTCGCTCCCTCCCTCTGCCATTCTTCTCTTTGTCTCTCACCTCACGCTGCACACATCTTTTACAGTGACGTGCGATCATACCGCCGGGTGCCCCTGGTGGCCTCGGCGGACTGTCTGGTGACCGATCAGATCACTTCAATTGCCTTGCACACACGCACGCACGCACGCACACACACAAACAGACACCTGCTTGCACCAAGAATGGCTGCTGTGGGTTTCAGTGACGTCAAGACCAGACAAAACCAGTGGGCCGTGCAGGTTGTGCTTCACCTACACACACATGCACACGCATGCACACACATGCACATCTGAGCCTTTCATGCATTACCCTCAGAGAGACACTCTAGGCCTGTGTGTGTGTCTTCTTCCCAAGCAACAGTACGTGATGTTACTCTTAATCTGCACTCCCCTCCCCCATAATCCAAATAATCCCACAATTATAACGGTCGACAACACATTTCGTCTGATAAAACCAGAATCAGGCATAACAAGGCCACTTCACTTTGATGATCTTTTCAAAATTTCTGCTTCCTCAGTCACAAAATGATTACACTGCTGCATAGGTGTAATTACTGTAAACAAACATTGTCGTTGCGTTAGAGACAAATGGTTTGCTTTACCTCCACCTCACACCAGTGGTCTTGGTAATCACGGCACAAAGTGATTCTTACATTTTTGCAGCAGCAGTTCTTATTAATCATCGCAGGTGGGCAGACCGCAGCTGCACTTGCTTTTGTGTTGTGATTTTGTTGGTCAATCCAGGATTTTTCATCGGTGTCAAATAATTCAGTGATGACACATTATGAAACAGAGGAGCAACTGCTAAAAGCCGCAACAGCGCATATTTTTATAATAACATTGGATCAAATGACAATGTGCAACGTTAAACAGGAGAACACACAGAGAATTACTGCGCACCTCTGCTCTTCCCCTTAGCTCTACTGAGTACTTCAAACTGGTAAGGTGATATGGAGAAAAACAGGATCAAAGCATTCTGTATGGTCACTACTGTGCTTTTTCCACCTCAAACACACTGTACTACTAAGGGGGATTGTTGCTCTACTAAACTTAAAAACAACATCTTAGAGCTATGAAGAAATAACATCGGAATAAATGTCATTTTAAAATCAAACTTCACTCAATTCAACACATCACAGGTAGCATTTAACCCTACTATAGCTCTCAACACATGCTGCATGGGAGATTCTGCACCAATATGTCAAGACAGCGCTCCCCACCACCATCATCCCAACACCAAATGATGGAATAGCTGTAGGATAAACAATGCTGATGCACCTGCTGATCAACACTGATGCACACATGCACAAACTCTGTTCATTCATGGTGAACATTCTGTCTGAATGGTGGGAAGAAGAACTTTAGGGGGCTTCCTGGAGACTTAACCAGTACTTGCCTAACCCTAACCTCAAACCCTAAAATTTAATGACTGCGTTTGATCCCATTAAGGAAGGCGAATCCCCACAATGTGACTGTGTAAACAGATTTATGTCACCACAATGTGAGTAACACACACACACACACACACACACACACACACACACACACACACACAGTCACACACAGGTACATGCACTAAAGGACCAGTGGGGTTCATTTGATTGGATGAAGGAGGCTTGTATAACATCTGGCAGCTGTGTTCACATACTGGCCTGAGTGTGTGTGTGTGTGTGTGTGTGTGTGTGTGTGTGTGTGTGTGTGTGTGTGTGTGTGTGTGTGTGTGTGTTGGGGGCTGACTAGCTGGCAGTCCCTGCTTGCCTTACCCGCGGCAACAATGATTGCATTTCCTCCTGTATGAACCTGTGTAATTGTGTCAGTCGAGCTCCACTGCCTCTGTCAGTGCGTCGAAAAGGAGGAGATATATTGGCAGCGAGGGGCGTGTGCGTGTGTGTTTCTCCATCAAGTGCATACCCAACAGCGACACAGTCTGTCTCTCACACACACACACACACACACACACACACACACACACACACACACACACACACACACACACACACACACACACACACACACAGTAGAGGAGAGAGATAGAAATAGAGAGACTAGAATAGGCTGACAAGGTGACAGTGACACATTTAACGTGGGGACTGACAGCAGCCACCAGTGTTTCTCAATGTCAAGCTGAAAATACATTCAGCCCAAAAAGTTGTTCAGTCATCACATTCACGTCGTTTCTGTGGGCCACCATGAAACAATCAGGCGCAGAGAAATCCATTAGAGATGAGGTGAAGAGGCCACAGGAAAACGCGAGCTGGGGTGTGATGTGAAAAAAAGGCTGCTGAAGGATGTGGCTTTAACACCAACCGTATATATCAAACTTTGCCTGAGCAACAATAAAACATGTCCCTGTCCCCAGTTAGTTTAGCTTAGCTACTACCTATGATGAGATGAAAAGCTAATGCTAAAACAAGAGTTCAGAGCCAGGCGAGTGGCTCTATGAGAGTGTACGCAGGCATGGCGGTGCTTTGAGCTACATGCTAAAGTCAGTATGCTACCGTGCACAATGCTATGTGTGCAACGTAATGTCTGTATGCTAAGATGTTGCAAGATGCTGATGTGAAATTCGGTTCAGGTTATTTGGTGATCGACCAGAGTATTGGACAAATTCAGGGGATCACTAAGGTGTGATACGATGTGTGGGAAGCAGTTCAGTCAGGACCAACAAACTGAAGTGTTGTCTGCCATGTTGACTGCTGAGTTTTTGGTTAATCTGCCTAATATCCTCTCAATTAGCTGAGTAATCATCTGGTGTATAAAATGCTGATTATGCAGCATCTCACAACTGAGAAGATGGCATTTTAGTATTTTTCCAAGTAACATGACAGAAATGATAAATTGATTATTTAGAACGATCATGTAATTCATTGATGACTGACTGACACTGGATTTGCAGGAAAAAATGCAGCCCCCTAGTTCATTAACAAGATTATGCAACGGGCTCAGAGGAAAAAACAAAACAAAAACAAACGCAGGTTTGTCTGGAAAACAAGCAGAACCTTGTTCAACATTTGCCGTGACCACAATGAGTGGCACGGGCCCATCAAATGAATGCAAGCGCCAGGATTGCATTTCACCTCCGATCTCGAAGAGGTTTGTGATGTCTGCTCCCTTCACTATGACAGGCTTTTATTTGCAGAATCTAATTTTATCTGCTTTATTTTGGCTTTAATAACATTGATCTGACCTCTAAATCCAGCTGCGTACGAACAGCATTGTTAGATAAAATGAAACGCAGGAGAACCTCAAAAAACACTGATTTACCAGATGAGAATGAGAGCTAAATGACAAAAGGGATGGCTGGTTAGCTTTCTGGATGCATATGGCTCACACACATACACACACACACACACACACACACACACACACACACGCACGCACGCACGCACGCATGCATGCATGCATGCAGAGAGGGATAATGTCAGCTCAGTAGGTCTGCGCCTGTCCGATCAATAATTATCAGTTTAATCAAAGCAGAAGTGGTTGTCTCTGAATAGACTCTGCTCACACACACACACACACACACACACACACACACACACACACACACACACACACACACACACACACACACACACATTAACATAGCAGAAGGCCTGATAATGACAGAGCATGGACAAGGACAATTATCCAGCACTGAGCTGTCGTCATCACCGAGCAGACCACGTACACACACACTGACACACATGCACCATTATTTTCATGTGCTTTGAATAAAAGGTAATCTGCTTGAATTGTGTGTCACTGCCAATGAAAAGGCAGGCCAGCTCCTGAAACACACAGTGCGCACACACACACACACACACACACACACACACACACACACACACACACACACACACACACACACACACACACACACACACACACACACACACACACACACACACACAGGTAGCTGATAGGCTGTAAATGAGACAAAGATAGAAGGAAAACCCAAAGCAGAGAGAGAATAGAAAGACGAGAAGAAAGAAAAACAGTGAAATGTGTGAGATGCACAAGACTGAATATTTCCATCTCTTATTCATCTTGGGCTTAAATATTTAATTGATTTGAAACATGTCACATCAATAAATTACAAGAACAAGATGCTGCAGGTCATATATAGTCATGTGTAAAACTGACTGCAAAGAAGGATTAAGAACACTTCAGAAGACACTGAAATGAAGCACCGATCCAAAACAGGAAAATCTATCCAACTGGTCAACGAACACAAGCAGTGAAGTGATCACACATTGACTACCTAATAATATAGAGGTTGAAGGGAGCGTTGATCACCTTACAACCCCTCAAAAATGATCTCGACCTGCTGTAGCTTTCTGACCTGCAGGTGGAAAACAGCTGATTTTAATCACTATGGCAACAGGAAGCAGGACATGATGGGCAAGGATTTTATTACAGCTGCTGTATAAAGGCAGTGGAGCAGAAAAACAGGTCTGTTGTCTCACACAAACAAACGCACACACAGTTTTCAGCAACACCTCGCTAACATAACTAGTCTCCATATGTAAATATAAAACAAGCACTCGGAGTGAAATGAGGGAAAGAGGGCTAAGAGCCTCCATCCTTGTGTGTCTTCCTTTCCCTCTTTGTGTGTGTGCGTGCGCGCGCTATATGCCTTTGTTGCAGAGTGCGTAGGCTTAAATAGCACTGTTGCCACGGCAGCAATTAAGTGCCAATTATAGTCTATATTCTCACTGAGGCCAAAGAGAGAGAGAGAGAGACTGAAAGAAAATGCCTACACAGTCTTCTATGCAATTAAGACAAAAATCCACCAAACAGACACATCAACTAGAATCTGGCCTAAAAGCTCTAGACGTTGTAATCTAGCCCATTGTCCATATGGGTGTGAAGACTGGGCTCCCCTCCACCAGCAATGCCACAACAGATGGGACATGCATGCAGAGCTCTGTAGGACAAAATTAAACATTAACAGGAAAACATGAAGCAGGGCATGCAGGGTGAGATTACTTCAGGAAGCTATCTGATGCCACTGAACATTCGAAAGAGATGAATCAATGGACTGGATTCACATCAAAGACGCGCTGAGGTCTCATCTGAGGATACCCGGGAACTGAGATATAAATCATAATTCACAACTGGAAAACAAACCAAAACAGAGATTAAAGCAAAACAAACAGACGCTTGTCTGGACAGTGAATGTCTCCGAATTGCAGACAAAATAAACTGTTATTTGTGGCTAACCTGTGATATTCACAGGCTGCACCTTTCCACAGAACCGATGCCAGTGCTAACATGCTCACTATCAGCAGGTATCAGGTTCGCCATGTTCAACATCTTGCTCTCACGAGCTGACATGCTAACATTTTCAGCAGGCGACACGTAGCTGTTTTTCTAAAGTACAAACCACAAATCCTGATAGACTGACTTTTCCCAAGAGCCACAGAATTCTGGAGTATGTGTGTGTGTGTGTGTGTGTGTGTGTGTGTAATTCCGTGGAAAAAGGGAGTGACTGCACAGGAAACAAAGGAAGATGATGCTTCCTGTCTGCTTCGTGTGTTCAAACGGACATGAACACGCATGCACAGACCCACACAAAAGCCAAGCTTATGAGGTATGGATTTGCCATGGCAACAGCCTTGACCACTACTGGGATGTCAGGAGACTTCCCTTTCTGTTTACATTAATCACCATGGAAACAGCTTCAGCCTGTGTGTGAGGACGTGGGCAATCCAGTGTTGTGTGTGAAAGCCGGTGTGGGCGTTTCATGGTCATGCCTGCTTTTGAATCCGTGTGTGTATGAGTGCGTGTGCGCGTGATCAATCTGAAAGTAAAAAAAAAAAAAAAAAGGGGATTGCACATTTGTAAATGTACAACAGTGACAATGACAATCAAGAATAAGCCTGAGTGATCCAACACAACAGTCGCAACCAAGAGCTATTAGTTTCTGTCACGCGTCATGCTTCCAGTTACAAGCAGGTGGATTCTGCTCTTTCAGGTGTATCATCAGTTGTATGAGATGGACACTGCCTCTGAAAACTTTATCAAATGATTAAATGACTATGTGAAAGGCATCGCTTCTAGCTCCAAACAGGGCTGCAGTTGCCCGTAGCCCGACGCAGCATTTTAGCACATTTCAGCTCATTGTTTTGGTTTTCCAACCCACATGTTCACTGTTTTGGTTCACAGTTCTCAGTGCCTTTGTTTCAGACGCATCAGGAAGCTGTTTTCAGAGGAAAAAGCTGCAATAAACCCACTGCACAATGCATGCCCGGGATGGCAGGCACGCAGAGTTAGCGGCGAACAGGTGAACAGAGTGCTACTAGCATGGCTACAGACCTTCATCTTGTCCAATGTGTGAGCTTTTTAGCTTCTTTCAGCTAATTGTTTTGTCAGCAGCTAGTTAGCATTTTTCTTTATACAGATATAACAATTGAAAATGGCCTCAAACGTACACTAAAAACAGCTGAGCTTTACTAAACCGCCTCAGTGAGAAAGCGATTCGGATGACAGGCCATGAGGTGACTGCAATTTGTCTCCTGTGACCTTGGAGATTCCCCTTGCCACTTGCACACACGCATCCGCACAATGGATGGCCAACAATAGCGCCAAATGTGGTACAAAGCTGAGGGCGGCGTCAGCAGCACAAATAGCCAATGAGTGTAGCAAGAGCCATGCGTGAGAGGCACGCAGAGTGACACGGAGGAGGTCAGTGATGGCAGAGAGGGGAGAAAGAGGGAAATACAATTTCATCATTCGTCTTCATTTCACAGGCCCGAGATAAAACGACATGACCTAACATGTCGCAGGGCACGTTGGAGGTCCTCAAGCTCTAATAACCGGCGAGGAAGCAGTGATGGGAAACAGTCAAATGGATTTGTCAGGAGATGAGAGGGAGGACTCTTAAATGATATCTGTGCAGTAAGTGAGCCAGTTAACCAGTGAGGGAGGGTTTCACTGTTTAAAATGCAGCATTACAGTCACTAATCCCAGTTACTCCAATAATTGATATTTACTATAACTGTACTTATGATGGGAAAACAACTGTATTGCCACTCTATATTACCTGTTAGGCTGCTGGGGATTTTGTTTGCATGTATTCCACGCTTGGGTAAATATCACTGACGCAGCCCTTTCATTATGTGAGAGTGTGTAACAGCAGAGTCACAGGCAGGAGGCCAACATATTGATTTCCTCTGGCTCCTCTGTTGGTACAGAGGCAGCCACCTAGTCCTTTAAAAGTGCAATGTACCCTCAACAACCTCAACCCAACACTAAAAGGGAAAAAATGTGCGATGGAGATATGAATCGTCCCATGTGTGCAGCTAAAGTCACTCCTGCATCAGCTGACTTCCATTCACAGTCACTGCTTATTCTCCAGCTGTGTGGCTGACTTCTGACGTCCAATCATATTCATGCAGGTGTACAGTTGGTGTACATTCCCATGTGTGTTCTAATGGTTAATTTCTTGATATGAGTGACATGCTGCCATTGTTAAGTTTACTGAAGGAATGAAGCCGATGTCTTGAACCTTCTTGTGTTTTCTTTGCAAAACGATATTTCCAAGGACTGAACACTCTGTTGAGCTGAAGCCTCAGCATCAGTTTAAAGTCTTAACAAAACCATCACAGGCTGTTCAGAGAGAACCACAGTGAGAGTGTCACTGAAGGGCTCTGCAGTTTCACCACAACAAGCTGTTAAATGTGGCTCTTTGTTTCCCGTCTGCTTGTTAGACATGGAAATCAGTAATTAACAAATGCATCTTGCTCCATGGTGGGGGCCTACAGTTTGCTTTGCTATTGTATCGGCTGTATCGGTGTAAGCAGGCCTATGTTTAAAGATGATGTCGTTGTGTGGTGGCGGCAGCCTGCAATTTCCATCAGTGATACACACACATGCTCATACTCGTCTTCCCTTCTCGTGAAACTATGCGTTCACTTCGCCCGCAGCTCTGCCGAATCTCTTTCATACATACACATGGTTAACCACATATACCGCTGTCACACCCAGACACAGTGACACACGAGAGAACAGCTGTTAACAGGACTGTGTTGCAGTACTACAGCCATTCAGTCACCTTTATCTTGGCTCTGCTCAATTGATTACAAGTTCATGTCATCACTGCTAACGTCACAACAGTGCTGGTAAAGATACACACTCCCAGCGAGCCTGTTCACATGAATGACTGCTGGCAGGTCGGCTGCATGACTGAAATTTGAATGCAATATTAGCATTGCTGGATGATAGCCCCTAAGATTGATGTCAGCCAATCAGGAGCCAGTATCTCCCAGTTCATTTGTCTTGTGTAAAAATGCTTCAGCAGTGCAGAGAGTTTCATCAAAATCCACTGAGCGGCATCTGACACATTTGGTGAATTCACACGCGCTCCGAAAAAGAGGTGATTCAGAAAAAGTAGGTTTTGCAGTCAAAGATGATCTGATGTTGCCAGGCAACCAGACGAGACACCAGGAAGTCACTACACCTGGCCAGGAAACCATGTTTTTGTACTGGTTAAACAAACAAGACATAGCATGTTGATTAGTGAGTTTTAGAGCCGCTGAGAAGTTAAATGTCCTGATCTCTATTTGCTCCCAGCTGAGAGAGACAATGAAACGTCTTCTGACCAATCAGGATCACATGCTAAATCAAGCTTTTCTGGAAATCCAGTGAGCCTCATCACAGACACTGCATGTGAGGGGCAGGTGGTTTTTCCCACTAGTAAAATCTGCATGACTGACTATTATGTCACAATGATGTCATCCCAGGAACGCACAAATTAAATGGTGAAACACACATCAGCTCAGGAGCTTTTACGACAGGTATGATGTATGTGTGTGTGTGTGTGTGTGTGTGTGTGTGTGTGTGTGTGTACAAGTCAAGTGGCTTTCAGACAAATGAATGAAAGCTAGACAGTATTGCTACATAGCAATGTTGCTCTGACTAGACTAATGACGCATGTCGTGTTTTCTCACGCACACACATCAGCACACACAGTTGGGTGTGAACAATTGACAATACAGTTATTGCATTTAAACAACTGTAACACAACCTCTCTCTCTCTCTCTCTCTCTAAAGCTGGTGACGGAGTCAGAGACACTTTAAAACTTTTGCAACTTCAAGATTTGTGTGTGTGTGTGTGTGGGGGGGGGGGGGCATTGTGTTCCGCTCAAGGACGACTTAAGCATAACTGGGCCAAGCTGCAGCAGATAAACAGCCACACACACATACACACACTGATCTAAGTACAGTAGTGGGACTCAGTGAAAGTAGGTCTGCTATTATACAGAAAAAGCCTCCAAGGTGCAGATGAGTGTGTGTGTGTGTGTGTGTGTGTGTGTGTGTGTGTGTGTGTGTGTGTGTGTGTGTGTGTGTGTGTGTGTAATACTCTTGTGAAGTGTAATGTCTAGCAGAGCAGAAAGTGTGTGTGTCACTTTACAGTATTGTTATGTGTGTGTATGTGTGTGTTAGTTTTAGCATGCTTTAAACAAAAAAATGGGCTAACACAAATCCGTTCCGCTCCTGCAAGTATGTGTGTGTGTGTGTGTGTGTGAGTGAGAGAGAGAGAGAGAGAGAGAGAGAGAGAGAGAGAGAGAGAGAGAGAGAGAGAGAGAGAGAGAGAGAGAGAGAGAGACAAAGCAAGTGAGAGATTCTCTGACATTTTCGTTTTCAGATACTGTGTGTCTCTGGGTGATGTTTTTGTGACTTGGCTCATGTTTGAATGTGTGTTTTCTGTGTGTGTGTGTGTGTGCGCGCGCACACACTTTGCCCTAAATTACCTGTCCAGAAGACAGAGTGTGTGCTGGCCAGCGGTGGAGCTGCTGCGGCGCCGCTTCCATTAACGGCAGTGATCACTCACAATCTGATGGGCAACAGCTAGCTGTTGCCACGGCAACCTGCTGCGTGTGTCTGCCAAATATTATTTGGGTACATGTCACACTGTAACTAATCTCAGCAATCTGACTGCTATAGGATAAGACCCCAGAACGGTTATTACGGTGAACAAGATGTTAAATGACGACAAGCAGCGGCTGAGTTATGAGCAAATAAAACATGAAATAAAAATGAGTCAGTGTGATAAGACTAACTACGGACATTAAGATGTCTCTCCCACTGGTCACGATTACAACAAGGCTGGACAGTCTGAAATTGTATGTAAGCTAATATGAAATGTTGATAAGCTGATGGTGGCAAAGATTTGGGACTTTCTACAGGGAGGAACTACATGTTTCAAGAGTGTTAGTGTAAATATAATAGGATACAATTCATGTTAGATATTGGCACAAGCGTGCTGCATTCTTATTGGCTCACTGATGTGGAGGGGAATGTCAATGCAAAGTGGTCGGTTCCATAAATTTGAGATTGAGTAAAGATTTTTACTAAATGATGAATTTCACCTGATTACAATGTAAGTAATTATACATTTTCTTGATTTATAATCAGAAGCAAGCAAAGTCTGAAGATGAATGCTAGCTAAGGCCTAATAACGTGGACACATCTACATTGGGGAGAAAAGTGGTCTGTTACAGCTGTTTTTTCTCCCAACGTCATAAGGAAGCTAATCACCTAATCAACTGCTGATTACTAACTGCAATCCAAACCCATCAATTACAAGATAATGTAATGTATAGCAGTTTTTCTCCACTGGTTTGGCTCTTGAAACAGAAATTACATTCTCAAAATAACATGGACAAACCTCAAAACCACTTGGCAATTGTTCACAACAGAACTGAATTTCTCATTCATTTCACCAAATTGCAAATATCTTAGTACATGTCTCAATGTCTCAGTACATCTTTGCAAATGATTAAGTACAGGTAGCCTACAGTTAGTTAAGTTCAGCCTACATTTAGCATAATTTCCTGCTAGTAACACTACAGGATCCGGTTGTAAACCAGAAACAAAACAATAGGCACGCCCCATGCACGTGTTTGGTCTTGCCTGCTCGCTAGCTGTAAAGGAGTAGGCTACTGGTTTGTGTGGATGTCAAGTGCGAAATGCCGAAATGGATGTAGACAAGATTCTGAATGGAAAGTTTAGTTTGAAAAAGTTGCCCGATGGGTCAACTGACAAGACCAAAGCCATCTGTGTGTATTGTCGGTGTGAACTGAATTATCACCATAGCACATCCAGTCTGAAATACCACTTGATGGCCAAACTCACGGCGAATGCGAATTCTCCGCCGCCTCCTTGTCAAAACCAGGTGACAATGGATGGCTTTCGACAGAGGCATATGGATGCTTGTATGTCCAAAGAAAACTTAAGAAAGGAAAGTTTAAGCCATGGTTTAACTGCACTATAGCCTGAGTCCTAGTTTACAATGATATGCACTTTGTAACTTTATCTTGTATCACCCTGTTTTGATCGCTTAGAAAGGGTTGTTGAAGGGGCTTTTTTTGTAACCAAGTATTTATTTTTTTGTCATCTGTTTACTGACAGTGTTAAATTGTGTGAGATTTTATTCATTCAAATGTGAATGAATGCTCAAAGTGAGAATGTCAGTGTGAAAAATAACACTACACGTTGTTGTTTTCAATAAAAAACATTTGCACAAAACAAGCCTATCCACTTTTCCATTCATGGGACATTTAGAATAGATAAAAATGTGCGATTAATCGCAAGTTAACTATGACATTCATGAGATTAATCGTGACTAAATATTTCAATCGACTGACAGCACTACCATGAATACCATATATGAATCTCTTGGAACATTTGATAAATTGATGACAGTAATTGACAGTCAGGTGAAACTAGAACTTGACTAACGAAGGAGGAGTTTCACACATCTCAGATGACCAATCAAACAGTTTGTTTAATTATCTGACAGGTGCTGTCCATGTTTGTGAATGCTGCCAAACATGTATATATAGAGCTTGACCACAACCAGTACAATCCCCTACAATCAGTGTAGGGGATGGTTGCGACATGCACTCCGTTTCTTCCTTCATTGCATTGCAAGGGAAGATATACGTTGTGATGTGGACGAGAATCTGTGGCCAGATAGACAGCAGCGTGGCCAGGAGGGTGAGGAGGGTGACCAGGAGAGGGAGGATGAGGACAGCGACCAGTGAAGAAGTGTTAGTTGTGAAACTCCAGCTTTATTTACAGCACTGTAGGCTACATATAATTTTCCTTTTTTTTCTGTTTATGTGTTTATATTACAGTATATTATGCTGTATACAATTTCTTTTCACTCTGATGTATAGAAGTTACTTGATGTGCGTGAATAATAATGATTACAATATCCTTGACAGTATGAGTGCAATGTGTGATGTCAAACCTTGGAGGCTACTCTTACCGTAAAATCCTACAGTATATTTTTTTTCCAGTTTTATACACAAATGTATTCTGTTAGCTAGACAAAAAAAAGCTAGTATAGTAACCATTATCAATGAAGGATTGGGCTAAGACTGAGAGGTGGACATGAGGGATATTTCAATGGTCCTCTGCCATAGTGACAAAACATCGAAACTTTTTGACCTTTTGACTTGCAGTGCTTACACAATGACAAAGGGACGATGCATTTTGGGAGCACTGACTATTTGTATGAGAAAGGAATTTAGTTTTGACATGAGTGAGCTGTTTTGGGAGAGATATGAGCTTTTGCAGGTGAACATGGTGTTGTGCTGAACTGTGAGAGTGTTTTGCCAAATGATCTTATAGAATGTAATTTCTGTGTCAAGAAATGAGCCAAACCAATGGAGAAAAACTGTAATACTATTTCATTGATGCAGGTGGTGTTAAAGTACAGCTTCTGGTCAGTGGAGGCAGCACTGAGCACAATTTTGCTTGTATACTATTTTTGATCTATTTAACTGAAGCACGCAGAGCAGGTCGAGGGGAAAAGGCTTCACTGAACAAGGAAATAGTGATATTTCATCACAGCAACAAAACAGAGGAGGCCTGAATTGACCAATTTAAGCCTCAATTTGTGCCCTGTGATGCTCCCCGCAGACAAAAAATGAACTGCTGGGCTTCTGACTAATATTGTGGAATGAAACTGGCCGTTCGGTATTAGCTGTGGCGCTGCTTTGGTTTGTTCTAGGACAGACAGGAAAGAAAGAGTATTCATATTAACACTACAGCCATATAGTGAACATCAACATCTCATATACCAGAGAGCCCTCACATACACCATGGTGAGTAAAATCAAACTGATATGAGGTTCCTGGTTCTGTTAATATGGGCTGGGTTGAATTTGTCTCTTTTTGCAAACTTTGCGTCTCGTCTTGTTCTGAAAATCAATCCCGAAGCTCAGATCTTGGAGCTCCTCAGAGAGAGACGGCGGCAGACTCAGACTGAGACCGTCTGATAATTCATTCAGGATTTTGAACAGCGCCACACATCCTCTCCTTAGTGGGCAGCGGTTTTTCCGGTGAGCTTACCATGAATTCATTCTCGCTGTGATCACAATGATTGCTGTGCATCTCCCAGCTTCTACTCTCCATTTTACATGTGGGGCCACCGGGTTGCGTTTGGAGTGAACTCCAAAAGCACAAAGCAGGAAAAAGAGTGCTGTTCCATCAGAGCAGAAGCTTTCTGGTGACAGCAGATGGTGGAAGGAAAGGAAGGCTGATTGAAAAATCAATTCCAACATATTTATCCTTTAGCGGTGGAACAGGACACCCCGAGCGGGCCCCGAGGCCAACCCTTTAGGCTTGTATGTGCTTCTATTCCCCACCCTCATTGCTCTTCATTACAATTCCTCTTTTCCACTCTGTTATCTCTCCTTCCTCCTCTTCCTCCTCCTCTGCTCGGGTATTTTGTTATATTTTGCGCCGCCGCTGTCAGAAGCAGCAGAGCCTCAAGGGAAAATATGCTAAGCTGCTTTCTCACTTGGCTTTCTGTTCAGGTAGACGCTGCACACACACAGAAACAGAGCAACTGTTACATTTTCTTTCGAATAAATAATAAAAAATTATAATCTAGAAGGTTTTCATGTAAATAAACATTTTCCTCTCTTCTGCCTGCCTTGTTTGACTGGATATCCAGCTTTCCAACAGCTTCTCTGAGCACAGCGGGAACAGCACTAAGAAGCTACTGCATCCCTGTCAGTTCAACCCTCATGTGCTTCTGCTGCAATGAAATGAATTATGGGAAATCTGAGGATGAATTAAGCATCGACCTGAAGGCCCAGACGTGTTATATAGTGCGACACTTAAACTGATCGCTGTTGTGGTTTGCTGCTCTGGAGGAGCGCTGGCTGCGACCGAGTGGCTCTAACAGGATATACAGGTAACGCAGGGAAGCTTGAAGCGAACGCAGCACACAGTCTGAAAGTATTTCCCTAAGGGTAAGCACAACACTGGCTGGCAGATTTAATCTTGATTTATTCGGGAAACAGGGTCTGCTCTGTTTCAGCTGCATTCTGCATCACAGTCACATCTCATATCTGACCACAGGCATTACTGCTCAGAGGAGAGGATCTCTTTCACTCTCAGGTTTGCTCAGCTGCTTCTGAGCATGATTGTCTATAACTACTTTTTTCTTTGCCAAAAAATACAAGGGTGGTCTCCTAGCAAGCCAGGACTGAAGAAATACTGCAAAGCCTAACTTCATGCAGCATCACACAACTATAAAATCTTCCAAAATCGCTTTATTCCTTCAACTGTTCAATCATATTCTCTGTCAGGTTTATTATGATATACGATTGCTAAATGCTGTTTAAAAGCCTTCTTCACGCTGCCAGGATCCACTCAGGTCACTGAATCCCTCCTCTTCCCAGACATAACACAGAGGACACGACCTTCGCGTGAATCCTCAGGTTTCCTGGCATTCGTACTTCTGTGTGTGTGTGTGTGTGTGATAGAGAGACACAGAGAGCGAGTGAGTGACTGTAATTTAGTCTGCGACGTTGCATGTGCAGGCCACTCGACAACGTCTTGCCATAAGTGCCATTATGCTCTCGTTCCTCTCTGCTCTCTCTCGCTGTACTATCTATCCACATTTGCTGAAATGTTAATATAAACGTTCAATCATAAATTGGCACATTACTGAATCATGACTTCCGGGCCAGTGAATAATGGACGATGATTCAAACATGTAAGATGACAAAAGATGACAAAATTTGCGCACTGTGTGTCGGCTGAGAGCAGAGCTGCAACAGCACAGCACAAATGACCACATAACATCTTCTGCTGATGTCTAATGAGGCTTTGAGAGACCAACGGCTTGCAGGAACACATCAAACAGCGCCGCTCACGTCGCTGCAACTCCGCCGACCCCCAGCGCCCTGTCGTCCTTGATCACCAAAATATGGTCACCCACCCAACTGCTAACTTCATCATAACAAGCAACATTTGTCTCCCAGCAGGCCGCGGCCCTGATTTCTCCCTCCAACAGCAGATGTTGTTGTCGAGACCCTTTAGGATTGCCAAAAAAAAAAAAAAAAAAAAAAAAACAGGCCTGAAACCAAATCCTCCACTCAGGAGCATTAACATCGAGCGTCCTGTTTCCTCAGCTGCCCCACAGCACCTGCCTTCACTCTACGTCGCGATGTTCACATGCCTCATCTGTGTCTGCACATCACGCAGAGCCGCCGTGCCCTCTTTGTAGGTGTGTGCGCTCTGTGCGACACTCCGCCCTCAACTGTGTTTCTGGAAAGATTTTAATAGATCATGAGGGAAAAGCGTTTTGTCTTGCGTCCATGAACTGACACAAGCTGAGTCACAGCGGGACATCAGGGCAAGTTGCCCCCGACAAATATGGCAAGAGCGAAGTGCTTTTCACGGGTAATGCAGTCTGAAAAATGGGACTTTATGCAAAGCAAATGGTGCAGCGTGAGCTAAATGCTGCTGCAATAAAGTGACAAAGTGAAAGGTTATGTGTTTAAAGGTTCGGGCGGTGTGTGTTACAATGTGGAAAATGTCTGAGCTTAAACTCAGAGAATGATTTTGAGCGTCTGAACGATTAGTGAACACGTGGCTGTGTTTACATACATGAGCAGCAACGGGCCAGCATGCGCACAGCTGTCGGGGCAACGTGGCGCATGTGTGTCACTACAGCACAGAGACAACAGGCTTTCAGCATGGGGCCATTATAAGCTGGATGCGATCGCAGAGAGGCTTAAAATAGAGCGTTGATCCGATAATGGACTAAAGTTTATGATCATTAATACTCAGAGGTCTGGACACACGTGTCAATCTGTGCAGAGAGATGGATGGTGCCCCTCCCCCTCCACACACACACACACACACATATAAATTCACATTAAATGCATTTAGTGATGAGGAAAGTCCTGACAGCTGGCAAATGCAAGTGTTTTATTTGCTGCATGTAGGCAAAAAGTGACTTTTCCTCTCTGCTGCTTTTAAATGTCCTGCTCAGCGTGTGTGTGTGTGTGTGTGTGTGTGTGTGTGGGTGGGTGGCTTGTGTGACATGACTGTAGCTCAAATTTAGTAGCGCTGAGATGCCAAACTGAGATCAGCATATTCAGTGTTCATCTAGGTTGAAATCACCCGCTCATCTAGAACTAGAAGACACACAAAAGCATCGGCATCAGCAGTGATGTCAATAACAACAGCATCACCGGCAGCGCTGTTAGAAGATCATTGGAGCGCAATGCATCTTGGTCTCATTTTGACTCATATTGGCAGACAGAACGAAAGTGACCTGTCAAATGTTGGGTGTGTTCACTCTCAGTTCTACCTCCAAATGCAGCAGTTTAGAACAGCTGTTATCTTTTTAACGCCTTTATCTCAGGATCACAAGATAATGATTAGGGTTGGCCGAATCAGATATAACGAATGATGAATATGTTGGCTATCAGGAATTTGTTGAGTCCATAGCCGGATGATTTTTGCTGGGGGAGGGGGGCACTTTTTGTAATTTCATTTTGCTAATTTAATGGTCTGCCTCCAAAGACAGAGTGAGGGCTGCTGCTCAGCGACAGACTCTGATCAATGGGCCCGGGTGCACAAAGAGGCAGCGAGGGAAAAAAAACAGCATGTAGAGCCAAAATATTCTCTCATCTAGCTCTGTGAATTAAGGGTTTCTTTTGACCAAACAGAGCCGGTGGTTGTTGGAATAGCGGAGGCGGTTTTGGCGAATTTTAGTTTGCGTCCGTCAAATCTGAATGATCACGTCAGCAGAACGCCAAACAACAACATCATCAGCAAAACACCACAGA